>NC_091130.1:16097858-16332858 GCF_040183065.1 Periplaneta americana
GATTACGCAACAAGGTAGGTAATGTTTGGATTCTGTGTAGGATTACGCAACAAGGTAGGTAATGTTTGGATTCTGTGTGGGATTACGCAACAAGGTAGGTAATGTTGGATTCTGTGTAGGATTACGCAACAAGGTAGGTAATGTTTGGATCCTGTGTTGGATTACGCAACAAGGTAGGTAATGTTTGGATTCTGTGTGGGATTACGCAACAAGGTAGGTAATGTTTGGATTCTGTGTGGGATTACGCAACAAGGGAGGTAATGTTTGGATTATGAGTCGGATTACGCAACAAGGTAGGTAATGTTTGGGTTCTGTGTGAGATTACGCAACAAGGTAGGTAATGTTTGGATTCTGTGTCGGGTTACGCAAGAAGGTATGTAATGTTTGGATTCTGTGTGCGATTACGCAACAAGGTAGGTAATGTTTGGATTCTGTGTCGGATTACGCAACAAGGGAGGTAATGTTTGGATTATGTGTCGGATTACGCAACAAGGTAGGTAATGTTTGGGTTCTGTGTGAGATTACGCAACAAGGTAGGTAATGTTTGGATTCTGTGTCGGGTTACGCAACAAGGTATGTAATGTTTGGATTCTGTGTGGGATTACGCAACAAGGTAGGTAATGTTTGGATTCTGTGTCGGATTACGCAACAAGGTAGGTAATGTTTGGATTATGTGTGGGATTACGCAACAAGGTAGGTAATATTTGGATTATGTGTCGGATTACGCAACAAAGTAGGTAATGTTTGGATTCTGTGTGGGATTACGCAACAAGGTAGGTAATATTTGGATTACGTGTCGGATTACGCAACAAGGTAGGTAATGTTTGGATGCTGTGTCGGATTACGCAACAAAGTAGTAATGTTTGGATTATGTGTCGGATTACGCAACAAAGTAGGTAATGTTTGGATTCTGTGTGGGATTACGCAACAAGGTAGGTAATATTTGGATTACGTGTCGGATTACGCAACAAGGTATGTAATGTTTGGATGCTGTGTCGGATTACGCAACAAAGTAGTAATGTTTGGATTCTGTGTCGGATTACGCAACAAGGTAGGTAATGTTTGGATTATGTGTGGGATTACGCAACAAGGTAGGTAATATTTGGATTATGTGTCGGATTACGCAACAAAGTAGGTAATGTTTGGATTCTGTGTCGGATTACGCAACAAGGTAGGTAATGTTTGGATTCTGTGTCCGATTACGCAACAAGGTAGGTAATGTTTGGATTCTGTGTCGGATTACGCAACAAGATAGATAATGTTTAAATCCTGTGTGAGATTACGCAACAAGGTAGGTAATGTTTGGATTCCGTGTCGGATTACGCAACAAGGTAGGTAAAGTTTGGATTCCGTGTCGGATTACGCAACAAGGTAGGTAATGTTTGGATCCTGTGTCTCAACTCTCACATTCAATTATTATCGAGAAACTCTAGAAGTAGTTAACAAGAAGGCTTAGTTTTGTTAAATTTAACTGCGGGGAGTACGAAGACATAAATGAAAAGAAATATCCCCAAACATCCTTACAATTCCAACCATGCTCACAGCAACAATCACCAACAACAAACATTTCACGTAATTACAGGGATCCGATGAATCCTCTGTCACTCTTTTTTTTTTGTTCCCAGGGTAACCAAATAAGATGCTGAATTTAATAGCTGACATGTTTGATGACCGAGAGGTGAAGCCAGACCAGCGCGGACGGGCACAGAGATGCTGTAGAAATCAATATCTCGCGCTCCAACACTGCTCTCAGCTCAGAGGAGAGACTCCCTTCCAGGCCGCTTCATCAAGAATTTGTCCGTGAATAATTCACCTCTTGGGTACCGCACTGTGGTAGTCAAAATTAAACAATGACTTCTGAATAATACAGAACCCGATAGGCTTGTTACAGTTCCGCGAAGATAGTTCTGAATGCATTCATTAACTATTCTGCAATGATGTAACCATTTCATCATCATCATCATCATCATCATCATCATCATCATCATCATCATCATCATCATCATCATCATCAAGCTCGAAATTCCTGTAAGTACTCTAAATGCTCTTTGAAACTACCATTAAAATCACACTATATATACAAATGCTTTTAAGGAAACCGGAGGTTCATTGCCGTCCTCACATAAGCCCACCATCGGTCCCTATCCTGTGCAAGATTAATCCAGTCCTTGCAATCATATGTCACCTCCCTCAAATCTATTTTAATATTATGCTGCCATAAATGCCTTGGCCTCCCCAAAGGTCTCTTCCCCTCAGGTCTTCCTACTAACACCCTATATGCGTTTACAGATTCACCCATACATGCTACATGCCCTGCCCATATCAAACGTCCAGATTTAATGTTCCCAATTACGTCAGGTGAAGAATGCAATACGTGCAATCCTGCGTTGTTGAATTTTCTCCATTCTTCTGCCACTTCATCTCTCTTAGCCACAAATATTTTTCTAAGCACCTTATTCTCGAACACCCTTAATCTCTGTTCCTCTCTCAAAGTGAGAAAAAAGAAAAAAAGAAAATTATAGTTTATTTAACGACGCACGCAACTGCCGAGGTTATATCAGCGTCGCCGGTGTGCCGGAATTTTGTCCCTCAGGAGTTCTTTTACATGCCAGTAAATCTACTGATATGAGCCTGTCGCATTTAAGCAAGCAAACTTAAATGCCATCGACCTGGGCTAGGATCGAACCCGCACCTCGAGCACAGAAGGCCAGCAATATACCAACGGAGAAGAAACTGCCTACTGAAGGATGCACTGGAAGGAATGGAGAACGAAAGAAGAGTTCGGGGCAGAGGAAGATATCAGATGGTAGACAACATTAAGATATATGAATCATATGTGGAGACTAAGAGGAAGGCAGAAAATAGAAAAGATTGGAGAATTCTGAGTTTGCAGTGAACGAGATGCCCTTTGGCAGAACACGTATGTATGTATGTATGTATGTATGTATGTATGTATGTATGTATGTATGTATGTATGTATGTATGTATGTATGTATGTATGTATGTATGTATGTATGTATGTATGTATGTATGTATGTATGTATGTATGTATGTATGTATGTATGTATATATGTATGTATGTATTTATGTTTGTAAATTATTAACAGAGGATCTAATAAACTGAAAATTAATCAGGCATCAAAGTTTGATACCTGACAAAATTAATGTATTGTTTTTTTTTCAAACTTAACATGGAAGCTATAGTAAATAACCCTGCTTGTTAATAATAATAATAATAATAATAATAATAATAATAATAATAATAATAATAATAATAATGATAATAATAATAATGATAATGTTTATTGCCAAAAAATACGAGGATTCGATACCTGATAAATTTGCATGCATAAATTAGACTAAAATAACATCTAAAACTTAATAATTGCTGATAAATATTTTTACATATATTTTTAAATTTCAGACTGTTGGAGCTAAATAGATGTATTTATTTATTCATTTGTTATAAATGCTATTGTATTGTATCCATGCCTTTGGTTTTGTGTTTGTGAGTATATGATCTGAAATACGTGTGATTTTTATGTACAAAATTTAATAATACATTGATATAATTTTTATGTGTTTTTAAGACTTTAAATTCTAAAAACAATTTTTCGGTAAGATAATCAATAGACTTTTTTGTAGACTACTTTAATTATTCTTCTCTGTAATAAATCTATTGGATTCAGGTTAGTTTTATAATTACTACTATTACCCCATCCTAATATTCCGTAAAACTCTCTCCTTATTGTTCCGTCCTTATTTGATTGATTTTCCGACAAGTGGCCTGTCTGACGTTCGTAAATCCGATACTGACAGGTGATCCATCCTTCCTGAGCGTTGACAGAACCAGCTCCAAGCACTTCTTATATAAACATCGGAAATCCATAACTACAAACCCCGCCCGCAAAACTTGACCTCAGTCTATTTTTTTACTGTTACAGATGATAGATGAATGAGGTGGAAAGTGTTGGTGGAATGAAAAAAGAAAGATTATTCCGAAAAAAGTCGTCTGCAATGCCTGTTTTGTCCACCATAAATTTCATCAAAACCTGACCGAAAATCAAACTCGGGCGTCTTGAATGGAAGACCAGGTTTATCCCGAAATGAGCGCACTGACACGCTGTATCTTGTACTCTCGCATTCAAATGCTGGACAGTTCCCGACTGCTCCATTTGTATTCACGCTTTATTGGTTCATTGAATCCAATTAAAGGCCCAGCGTCTTGGGCAGACTGCAATCTCGTCCTTCAATAGCTCCAAATTCTACCGTTGTAATTCCTTTCCGCAAAAAAAGTAGCGGCACGAAATAAAACTGATATTCTCTTCTTTTGTTAGAAGTAAAATATTACAGGGTGCCTTTCCTTGCACGGTATCATACTCAAAACACTCAGGCTTAAGGGAGGACTGCAGGGAATCTTGTGACTATTTGTCATTAAAGTATTTTACGAGGGTTGATCAAGAAAGACTGGGACTGATTTTTTTCACAGATGCTTACCACCAAGAGCCCGAATTTTATATAATATCAAAATGAGAAATATTTACATAAATATGTAGCTAAAATAACAAAATACCTATGCAGATAAACATGTAATAAATTTAAAATATGTAACTTAAAATACAACTTTTATTAGACGTATTTTTGCGCACTGATAAGAAAAGAGAACTGAAAAAAAATTATAGGTGCACATGTGATTCAACCTCATTTAATTATAGTTTTAAGGCGTAATTAATAGTTAAGTATTTCTCCATATTTTCTGCGATCATCGATTGCCTTCTGTCTGTTAGAATGTTCTTATAAATGGAAAACGACCTCTCAACTTTACACTAAGTAACTGGAGCGTATTTCAGATGAGGAATGATATTTTCGTAACAATGCTCTCACGGAGTTGCACACACTGACCTTTTAAGTATTTTGCATACAGTGGATAAAGTTGTGTATCTTGGGTTCTTTTTCAATACATAATTAAATCTTATTGAAACACACTCTCCGATTACTCCCTGGACTGATACTGTTAGGCTTTCTCTCTCAAGTGAGAATATTGTATCTTAAACCGTCTATGTTACGTTTTCGCATGTATTGACAAAAACGGCTTCATAGTTGCTTGTTGTCGGCAGAGTGAATAGACTTCATATGGGCTACAAAGACGTTTGTTTGTTTAGAGAAAATATTATACTGAAAAAAAAAATGAAAAAAAAATCGAAGTTTGCATGTACAGGGTGTAAAGTAACCTTTTACAATCCTTCTGGGATGTGATATCTCGAATTATGACAAACAAGAGATTCTAATAATATTTTCTTCTCAGAAGGGCGGTTTTCGAAAAAAATTATTTTTTTGTAACTTGAAATAGGTCAGTTTCTATCTGATGCTTTTCCAATTCACTGCGGGCTAAAGCAGGGAGATGCACTATCACCTTTACTTTTTAACTTCGCGCTAGAATATGCCATTAGGAAAGTTCAGGATAACAGGCAGGGTTTGGAATTGAACAGGTTACATCAGCTTCTTGTCTATGCGGATGACGTGAATATGTTAGGAGAAAATACACGAACGATTAGGGAAAACACGGAAATTTTACTTGAAGCAAGTAGAGCGATCGGTTTGAAAGTAAATCCCGAAAAGACAAAGTATATGATTATGTCTCGTGACCAGAATATTGTACGAAATGGAAATATAAAAATTGGAGATTTATCCTTCGAAGAGGTGGAAAAATTCAAATATCTTGGAGCAACAGTAACAAATATAAATGACACTCGGGAGGAAATTAAACACAGAATAAATATGGGAAATGCGTGTTATTATTCGGTTGAGAAGCTCTTATCATCCAGTCTGCTGTCCAAAAATCTGAAAGTTAGAATTTATAAAACAATTATATTACCGGTTCTTCTGTATGGTTGTGAAACTTGGACTCTCACTCTGAGAGAGGAATATAGGTTCAGGGTGTTTGAGAATAAGGTGCTTAGGAAAATATTTGGGGCTAAGCGGGATGAAGTTACAGGAGAATGGAGAAAGTTACACAACACAGAACTGCACGCATTGTATTCTTCACCTGACATAATTAGGAACATAAAATCCAGACGTTTGAGATGGGCAGGGCATGTAGCACGTATGGGCGAATCCAGAAATGCATATAGAGTGTTAGTTGGGAGACCGGAGGGAAAAAGACCTTTAGGGAGGCCGAGACGTAGATGGGAGGATAATATTAAAATGGATTTGAGGGAGGTGGGGTATGATGATAGAGAGTGGATTAATCTTGCACAGGATAGGGACCGCTGGCGGGCTTATGTGAGGGCGGCAAGGAATCTTCGGGTGCCTTAAAAGCCATTTATAAGTAAGTAAGTAAGTATGAAATTATGATTAAGTTTTTCATGAAACTGCTCAAAATTGGGTTTTATCTCATGTAGGATGATAGAGTAAGCTATGTATGAACCATGTTACAGTAGTGTTTGCAGGGAAAATAACACAGATTTCGAATAAATCGCGTGAACAATCGTGTACACTTTGTATGGGAACAGGGCTGTGACACGCTGGCAACACTGTTTCTGACGTACGCAAACCATGTGGCCTAGCTGGGTATACGGAGCGGACGATACGCTTACATTCACTTCGTCATTAATTGCAGGCTACGTGCAGTTCGAAGCAGTTGAAACACAACAAGATGCCACAGTTTTTTAATCGTGAGTGTCTTGACATTCATTCTACTGTATTATTGATGAAATTGCCTTAAAATGTAGCGGAAACTATGTGTTTATTTGTACTAAATTTAGTGCTGAAATGATACAATAATGAACGTTTCATCATAGATAACGAATAACATAGTTCATGTACGATGAAAGAGTAATGGAAAGGAGAAAAATTCTCTCCGTATGATGACGCAGAATACCTGCATGGAAATATCATATGTACTTCGGTACATTAAAATTATATATAGTTCATGTAATTAACATGTTACAATTACATAAATTTTGATTTGACTGCATTCTCAACAGGTGTTTTTGTCTACAAAACGGTATGTGTGTACATCCTCTTAAACCTTCTCTTAAGTAGGTGATTGGAGCGGCATTCAGTAGGCTATGCTTGGTGCAATGATCTCGCGGAGTAAACACTGCTACTTCTAAAACGTTGCAACATTGCAACATCCGTGTTCTTAAAATATTACAAAAGCTATCGGTCGTATAAGATACAGGGTGGCACACGAAATGTCATACCATTTATTTTATACATAACACGTATTGATTTGTATTAAAGCTTTACAAAATTATACAGAATTAATAATTAGGATTTGGAATTTTATCTCTAATGCAAAACATGTTCCATATGACCGCCGTTTTGCCTCACAACCTCTTGCAAACGAACTCTTACATTCGTCACCACTTTTCGACACAAGTCTTCAGATAGCGCACGGCACAACTCCACTAGAAGGGCTCTGAGTTGCACCACATTTTCTGGCCTCCTTTGGTAGACTTTCTCTTTTAGGAATCCTCATAAAAAGAAATCGCACGGATTAATGTCCGGGCTATGAGACGGCCACATTTCGCCGTACCCATGTCGATGTGACATCACACGAAGATCAAACATCTCGTGCAGGTAATCCAGAACGGTGTTTGCAGTGTGTGGATGGGCTCCATCCTGCATGAACCACTGTGTTTCCATAGGGAGAGCTTTTGCCTTGAAATGGGGGATAAAACTGCTCTCCAACATGGTTTTGTATCGAACTTGGTTGACAGTTTCATCGAAGAAAATTGGACCGATGATTCCGTGGTTCGAAATTGCGGCCCATACAGAAACTTTTGCCCAAAACATTTCTTTTTCATGCAGTATACGAGGAGGTTCCCTCGAACGTTTTGTTTATTCACAACACAAAACAACTTTCACCTTGTGTTCAACAGTCAATCACCCGTTGTCCGCCATTTCACAAATTGATGTTTGTGCTCGTAGTTATGGTTACGTCCGAATTGTGATGCTACTTATCGGATTTTCCATGAATTTCGGCATCCACTAGCGCACTTAGAAATATCGAAACTACAATATTAAAATTTTAATGCGATAATTAAATGGTATGACATTTCGTGTACCACCCTGTATATTATTTGACAAAACGTTCCAAATGATATGATCTGTTATGTGTAGGAAGGATTGTAAAAGGTTACCTTCCACTGTGTACGGCGATTTGTGCAACAAAATCCTGAAAACATGCTACAATATATGCACAATAGACTATTATATGCAGAAACACCCAAAATATGTAATATTAACTCTGCATATTCGTAATCAAAGATATTCAAAACGTAAATAAAACTATTTTTGCATGTTTTCAAAGAGCCTGTAAATACAGGGACATCATTTTATTTTTACTCACATTTTTAATATTAACCTGGCTATACATTTCGAGAACCGGAAAAACCGTTCGCTATCCCCTTCCACAACTGAAGTTCGATGATACTGGCGTAAAACACAAACAAATCACTTTACTAGGTATAGGAGGGAAGAAAAGTACTTCATCCATTTACGTAAACTAGGAAATATCGCGATTTTGAGTTCGATAATTATTTTCATTAGGTTTTTATTTCATCAAAATTCAGTACTGTATTAAGAATAAATGTTTTTACTCACGAACTGAGCTATCCATGCGAACGTATTCATTATGCAGTGTATATTATACTGTCTACAGCACATTAGCGTACAGTATAGAGAATGAAGTTCAATTGAAAAATAATCATAATATGGATATTTAAACACATTTTTTAAAATGGTAGCCGTTCATTTCGGTAGCCTACAGGCTTCAGTTCTAATGTGCATATTATCGCACTATAGACTATTGCATCTAATTCCAATTACCAGTTTCGTCCTTCGTACTAGTAACTCATGTTGAAATAATTCTGTACCTACTCTATAAAAGAGTACCTTATGTACTGTAAATTCAATCTTCACTTTTGTCCGACCCGCACAGATAAAATTACTCAGACATGCTATGTACTGTCCGTCCAAGTGGTTATGCCGCAGGATCGTAGAAAGGGGGGAAATCACGTGACAGTTAATTACTTAACGAGGCCCTTTTATTTAAGTTATTTTAAACAGTTGTATAATATTACGTAAAGTTCCAATTCCTAACAGAAATTAATGTTTTCAGAAAAGAACTAAGACAGCCCAGCTATTACAGAGGGCCGTGCAGAATCAGGTGGGGGAAATCGGGATGCGATATAGGCAAACGAACAGTACCTGTGCGAAAATATGATTCAATATTAAAAGTTCTTTCGTCACTAGAAAACGCGAACATATTTCTGGAACGTACTATACTCAGTAACTCAGTGCTGTTTACTACAAGCGGCCTTGATTCTGTCTGGAGAACAGTTGAAACTCCATTAGTAGAAGGGGTGGGAGTGAAGTACATTCAAAAACTCAGGTACAATAAAAATTGAAGTAAAAATAAAATGATGTCCCTGTATATGTATTCGCATGTGAATTCTGGCCCTACTCATAAGGGTTAACTGATTTTTATTGAACTGACCTATTTTCAGAGAATTTTACCATGAGGCGATCTTCACATTAAAACAGTGTGAAAATATGGGTAGTAGTTGAAACTGCTGTAACTCAAAGACTTGAATAACAAAACCGGGAAGAAAGGGCGAGGTTTGGGGGTTGCATGCACGCTGTAATTGCGGGGGGCGTCGTCGATGAACACGGCACAATGCCCGGATGTCGGATGCAGGCCTCACGATTACTAATTAGGATTTGCCCCTAGTCCATCACGGCGGGACATGAGATTCAGGCTTTAATCGTTCTGTGGTCGGCAACATTAGCCTTCAGGTAGGCTAATACAGGCTAGCTATTACGTAGGATCAGTGATACAAAAATTGGACTTCAGCATTCCGACGAATGAACAACACATTCCTGTTCACATCGCAGCTGTATATGCCTGGAACTAACTGTGCTGCAGTTCCAGATGAGAACTTCTTTCAGAGTGGTCCTCTCAAAATCAATACATTTGAGGAAAAGTTGAAAAGATTAGACTGGGATTAATTAGTCTAATAGTAGGGAATGTAAGTGCAATGCAATTATTTAAGTTGTATAATGTAATGAATTAAGTTGACATCAAGGTGATTTGTAATCACTTAAATTATTAATAGGGACCGGATTTTTATGTAATATCAAGGTGTGAAATATGTACATATTTATGTAAGAAAAATAAGCTGAATATGTACCAAAATATCTAAAATTATAAAAATATTTAATATCAATATCTGGCAGGTAAGACTCTCCAGTTGTAATTTCTAGAGCACCCGATTTTTTTACCGCACACTTGACACATTACTATTTTCCATCTGCAGTGAAAGCTTCGTTCATTAAAATCCATGATTTTATTTTTGTCGTTAGGGTTGAAGATACAGGGGCCATTTTAGTTAGTTAAAAGCAGTAGATAAACTCACTTGCACTTTATAGGTACTGTAAGTACTAAAATTAGAGAACTGAATGAAATGAATGACACAGCAGTACTGCAAGCACTGTTTCACTTTACTGGATTAGGAGAAAATAAGAGGAGATGTGGGACATATGCATTTTAGCTGCTCCCTGTAAGAAACAAAGTACCGTACCTACTAAACCTCAAACTATAGGCATTTACAAACTGTTGTTTGAAAAGTGACATTTCTGTCTCATTCAGAAGGGTAGGATTATTCCATCCGAGAACCATACTTTCTAATTGCTTGGAAAATCCCATTTCCGTATAGGTCTACTAAATTTAAAGTAAAGAGGTCAAGCAATAACCTGAAAGTCCCATGTCAGACTTGACACGGGTTTTCCCTGGAAGGATTAGGAAGAGGGTGGGTAAGTTTGCAAATTGCATGGGAACGGCTTGTTAAGACGTGTGCAGAACAATTATAGTTAGAGACAAATCATGTCGTCCTCATCCCATCCACCGCATGAAGGCAACGCTACTTTCTGAGTGATGTTTACAATACAAACTAGTTGTATGAGAAAGGTTACCTTTTGTTCACTCATATTTACAGTGGGCGGTATGGGGTGAGTGCTTCTATTACTTTTTGGAACTAAGGACGTTATGTTTCGTCCCGAAAAATATCCTTTCTGGGAAAGGTAAAAAAGGCATTTTAAATCTGTGTATTTCAAATTGTAAACTTCCCCAGCAGAAGTTTTTTTTTTTCCTTTCAGAGAAGTAAAAATGAATAAGACCCCTAAATATGTAGATTTATGTAATATCAAGCCATAATATGTAATGCGGGGTAAATATGTAAAAATATGTAGTATCAAATTTTAATATATTAATAGTAATTACAAGATTGGCAAAGATTTGTTATTTATATACGATTAGGTTGAAAGGAATATAATATGTAATTACATAAAAATCCGGTACCTAGTTATTAATTTTTAGGTGTAATAGGGACAGATTTACTTATAGGCCTAAGTTAGGTTTACTTTTGTATAGGTATGCTTTACAGTTTAGTCTTGATTTATAGTAATTACTTAGTTTGATTTAATTTTATGTTATTTTATTGCTGTAATTATGTTATTTTATTACTGTAATTATTGTAATGTTATTGTTAGGACCGTGACATCGGTATATTTGTATTAGTTTGAAGGTGAACACACGACGCCAGTCAGAATGTAGTCGGCGTTTCAAGTACAGGCAGCGGAAGCGAATTTGACACACGCCTAAGCAAGCACGTTGCATGTTTTGTATACGATTATTGCGTATTATAAAATCAAGACAATAAAATCATTGTGTATATAAGGGTAATACCGGAAAGGTCTAAAATGGTGGTGAGGTTGAGGAATCATACTTAAATTGTCACAAATCTGGTAAAACATAAGTCTGAAAAGATTTTTTTTTTTTATATTTACAGTTTTGCATTACAGTTTTAGAAAGCCGAAAACGTATA
Organism: Periplaneta americana; assembly: GCF_040183065.1. Taxonomy (NCBI): domain Eukaryota; kingdom Metazoa; phylum Arthropoda; class Insecta; order Blattodea; family Blattidae; genus Periplaneta; species Periplaneta americana. Next base: position 16,109,750 of record NC_091130.1, read on the forward strand.
TGGCGTACAATTTTCCTTTCCCTATATTTAACTGTTACATTAATTTATTTATCACATCTATTCCATATCTTACTTTTCTTGCATGTTGTTCGTCTGGTTTCGGTTCCTATTGCAATAAAAAACAACATTCATTTTCAAAGTTTCAAATGAAAATGACCGCCGAGTGCCGGATAGTACAGAGCGTTCGCCTACGGGTGGGGCCAGGAAAGCAGCCTGCCTGCGGTGTCGCTTGCGGGAATCGTCTATCCGTAAGCTTCCGCTTTCTATACTATACTCTGTAGGGTTTTAATTTTAAAAGTTTAGCAGCAGTAAAGACTGATGTTTTTGAAACACTAACTTCGTGTGAAACACGTCTTAGAGATTTATCAGGAGAGCGTGTAAATGATGCACTGGTTTCATCAATTTTTTCTTCCGTCAATACTCTTTGTTTTCGCTTAGGAATTGTAGCATTTATCGACCCTGTTGTCCTTAATTTGTTAACAAAACGTCTAACAGTTTCTCTACCTGAATTGGAGCACCCGGATATTTCACTTCAAATTGCCTACGCACCTCTCTACATGACTTTGTTTTCACATATGCATCATACATAAAAACTCTCTGTTCAAGCGTGAAATTTGCGTTTTGCATTGTTAACAAATTTTACACACACGCTGAATATTTAAGCAACTGTGTCAAGGAACTGCACTGTACGTGTTAAATACTGCAACATCTGGCTCACAACTGATAACTTGTCGACCTTCATGTCCTTGATTGTCGAGCGTGTCTCAACAACTGCGCGCACAAAGCGGCGTATCAGTACAGGCCGCTTTCCTGGCCTCACCCGTAGGCGAACGCTCTGTATAACCTTGTATGTGGGAAAACTTTGTTCAACATCGGATGAAACCAAGGGCGCATATGTACATTATTTCACATCATCCATTTGTACATCAAGTTTATAACAATCACATTTGTCATCTGACAAAACTCTTGCAATTGTGCATAATGTATTGAAACCACAGTTTTTTGTATTACTGTGTTCATTTTTGCACACGCCTTTTTGCTTATATCATCATACGCGATGTAAGTTTTCGGCATTCCAAAACTGTAATGCAAAACTCTAAATATTAAAAGAAAATAGTACATTATGCAACGAGCCTATAATGGTAGTAATTAAGACGCGAGTATGTTTATGAAACGAGCGCAAGCGAGTTTTATAATTTTCATACGAGCGTCTTAATTACTATTATAGTCAAGTTTCATACGACTTTTTATGCTCGACCATATTTCTAACTTGAAATTATTCATAAGTATTCATGTTATTCTTATCTGACTGAGGAGCGGAACTGACCTTGTGCAATATCTCGTAAATTGTGAGATGTGCGCAGACGCGAAAGTATTGATTTTTTCCGAGAAACAAATGTCGACATTGACCTTGATATAATCTAGAGAGTAAAATAAACATTAATCTTGATATAACCTTGAAATTGAATTAGACATTGTAAAACGAGATGACAAATTGAATTTATTTGAATATTATTCACAATTAACGCTAATTATTTTAGTAACAGAACTAGTTGTCTTTCGATTGCATATCCGAGAATAATCGATACTTGCGCTTTCATATTGCTACAATGGTATTTTTTGATTGGTGGAACATCTGATCTTTAATGAATAGGTGTACTTTAATGAGGTCCATTAAAGGGCTGCTACCAGGTGTATAATTATTACATTTCGGCATGGTTGAGCAAAAACATCTTTTCAGATTTATGTTTTATCACATTTGTGACAATTTAAGTATGATTTCCAACAATTATTCTCAACCTCAACATAATTAGATGTTTCCGACGTTAATCCTTATATACAATGATTGTATTGTTTTGATTTTATAATAAGCAATAATAGTATACAAAACACGGAACGTGCTTGCTTAGGCGTGTGTCAAATTCCCTTCCGCTGCCTGTACTTGAAACGTCGACTACATTCTGTCCGGCGTCGTGTGTTCACCTTCAAACTAATACAAATATACCGATGTCACGGCCCTAGTTAACAGTTAAATATAGGGAAGGCAAAATTGTACGCCATATACGTTTTTGTATATTCTACAAGATATAACGAAAATAGTGGGAAAAACTTCAGGTATGGATTCCTCATATGTAGGGAAGAAAAAAAGATTATATGAACATGGGTCCGGAAATGCCTGGTTGCCGCGCTATAGGGGTTACAAAGAGAATCTTTGTGCACTACAAAACTTAGGTATTAGTTGATTAATGTTTCAGTCTGTATATATTTGTTTACAGGAAATGTTCAAAATGTCCACCTCCTGCCTGAATACAGGCCGCAGTTCGTCGTCGCATTGACGTCCGGACCTGCTCCCAAATTCTCGCGTAGCACGTATTGTCCCACAGTGTTACTCGATTCGCACACATTTCAGTCTAGATGTACGTAGACATCTTAATGCAACATTCCCTGGCCGATGGATAGGGCGAGGTGGACCAACTGCTTGGCCTCCACGCTCACCAGATCTCAACCGACTGGATTTCTACTTACGGGGTCACTTGAAGTCGCTTATGTATTCGACTGCTATGAACGATATGGAAACTCTCCGCCATCCAGGTAGTCACATACACACAAAAACACACACACATACACACACACACACGATGTAAGTTAAGATTTTAGTAACACTGAAATGGGCTTATATTCGTTCTTAATCCAAAAAAGATAAGTAATTCTATTAGTATGTTTTGAATTGAAGTAGGATTGAAAAGTGACAGATGTGACAATTTTATTATTGTAATTTGTAATACGTGAACACCATGTGACACATCGTCCTGTGCGTTTAACCTTAGCAGCAGGCGTAGCGTCAAGAACATACGTAGACATACTTGCGTAACGAGTTTTCCAGGAACAGCGAAAGCGATGAATTGTGACTGATTTATATCGCTTCCAGAGAGATAACATATGACAATACAATACATTGACTAAGTTGACGGGAATGTGGCTATGCCCTATTACCCGCAGCTTCGTTCTTTCTGCATTTAACACGGGGAAGAATGTGGCGCTACTCAGGGGTTTTTTGTACTTAAAGAGAGGAACTGATATTATTCTTCTTTATCATCAACACTATCATCCAGTTTACAGTGACACATATATTAAAGCCTAGAATAATTATGTACAGTAGTGGCAAAAAAAAAACCGGACCGACCCTTGTAGCTGATTTCAGAGCCTTGTTCACTCCAGAGCACGATAGACTGGTAACTAAGACTTTCGTGGTTCGAATCCTGCCTGGGAAGGAAACTTTTTTTGTTTCTTATTCAAATTTATTCCCAATACTTTTCGATTGCAGCGATACTTTACTACTTAATTAACTTATTATTCCCAGAAAATGAATTTTACCAGCAATCGAAACGTATTGGGAATGAATTTGAATAAGGAACAAAAAAAGTTTCCTTCCCAGGCAGGATTCGAACCACGAAAGTCTTAGTTACCAGTCTATCGTGCTCTGGAGTGAACAAGGCTCTGAAATCAGCTACAAGGGTCGGTCCGGTTTTTTTTGCCACTACTGTACATCATATAGGGCCATATTCATAGACATTCTTAGCGCAGGCTTCCGGTGGATGATCAGCGAACTAACGTTTTTCGTATACATAAACCAGTGTTAGCGATGTGATATGATATGAATCCTGTACAAGTAACCAGTCGATAGCCGGGGCTAGTTTAGCACGCTCGTAGCGCGGGCTAGCGAAATGTCTATAAATAGCACCCATAATGACTTAATGGTAGGACTTTTATATTGATATATAATGTATTACAAGATTTAGGGGTATTTTTGTATTGAAAATTTGATATTTCTATCGGTAAAATTTTTATAAAAGCATATTATTTTAAAAAATTGATAAAATCGAGCTAGATTTATAATTTTGCTAGTGAATGTAGATAAATGTGTTGCAAATATGTATGAAACATTTTAGCCATGTATATTAACCAGTTTTCAAGAGAAAGGCGCATGAATTTAATATTTTTTTGTTTTTTTTTTTGTTTCATTTGAATTTTTTTTAAACTCAATTATAGCATATTCAGTTTAAGATAAGTTGGAATTATGATAAAAAGGTTGTATGATTTCAGTCAGCAACTTATCGAAGTGTAAGTACAGAATGAATTCTGTCACATCACATTAAATTATATATTTCACACATCACATTAAGTTATAATTCACGAATATTTTCGACTTATATAAAGAGTCATCTTCAGGTGACACAATAAAAGCAAACAAAATTGAACAAAGGTAACACGTAAAAATTTGAAAATAACACCTTTTATACTTTCGGAGAAATAACCTCTTAAAATCAGCATTGCGCACTATGAAAACACCTGGACTACCTTCAAATTAAAAAAAATGGACTTAAGACATTTGGAATCCACGTCTTCTCTTTAGTTTTCACACCTCTATAATTTTTTAACGATCTTAATTCAATTCGTTAACAGCTGCCAGTGTTCAAAATTTAAAATTTAGCGATAAATATAGACTAATAATACACAGTGAAAATTGTTTAGATCCCAAAAGTTGTAAATGTCCACCATTGAAAGAAGCCACGTATGTCAAATATCTGGGTATCATTATTGATCAGAATTTAAAATGGCCTCATCACATTACTTATCTTTGTAAGAGGCTTCGTAAAACAATTTATAAATTCGTTAATCTTCGATGCTACTTACCCATTAGAGTTCTACGAAATGTTTATTTGGCCATTATTCAGTCTATCATTCAATATGGTATAATTGTTTGGGGTGGAAGTACAAAAATTAATCTTAGTCCGTTAAATTTACTACAAAAACGAATAATTAAAATTTGTTTGAAGAAACGTTTCGATTATCCAACTAAATTAATTTATTCTGAATTTAATGTATTTAATATTGAACAAATTTATAAGTATACGCTGTTAAAATTTTATCATAAATATCGTAATAAGTTTGTATTACAGACACACAATTATGACACAAGACGAAATATTAATTCAACATTAGTAGAACCTAAATGTCTCACATCTGCTGGTCTAAAGCATAGCATAAATTTTGGCCCTCGGTTGTACAATGCTTTAACTAAATTACACCCAGAACTTCTAACATGTAACCCACTAACATATAACAAGAAAATAAGAAACGTGTTAATATCTTCAATTTGATTAAATAAATTTATAGCCTATGTGTATGAATTAATTCTATAATTTTGAAATATATATTAGTCCTACTTTTCACGTGCGATATTATTCTTCTCTAGTGTTAATATTATATTATATAATTTCATTGCCGCTGTAATTATATCTTAGTTCCTATTTATTGTACCTATTTTTAAAAAGGGGGACAAAACCAACTGTGGTAACTTTCGAGGAATATCACTTTTGTTGACGTCGTACAAAATTTTGTCCAATATTCTTTTGAGAAGATTAACTCCGTACGTAGATGAAATTATTGGGGATCATCAGTGCGGTTTTCGGCGTAATAGATCGACTATTGATCAGATTTTTTGTATTCGACAGATAATGGAGAAAAAATGGGAGTATAAGGGTACAGTACATCAGTTATTCATAGATTTCAAAAAGGCTTATGACTCGGTTAAGAGGGAAGTATTATATGATATTCTTATTGAATTTGGTATTCCCAAGAAACTAGTTCGATTAATTAAAATGTGTCTCAGTGAAACATAGAGCAGGGTCCGTATAGGTCAGTTTCTATCTGATGCTTTTCCAATTCACTGCGGGCTAAAGCAGGGAGATGCACTATCACCTTTACTTTTTAACTTCGCGCTAGAATATGCCATTAGGAAAGTTCAGGATAACAGGCAGGGTTTGGAATTGAACGGGTTACATCAGCTTCTTGTCTATGCGGATGACGTGAATATGTTAGGAGAAAATACACAAACGATTAGGGAAAACACGGAAATTTTACTTGAAGCAAGTAGAGCGATCGGTTTGAAAGTAAATCCCGAAAAGACAAAGTATATGATTATGTCTCGTGACCAGAATATTGTACGAAATGGAAATATAAAAATTGGAGATTTATCCTTCGAAGAGGTGGAAAAATTCAAATATCTTGGAGCAACAGTAACAAATATAAATGACACTCGGGAGGAAATTAAACGCAGAATAAATATGGGAAATGCGTGTTATTATTCGGTTGAGAAGCTCTTATCATCCAGTCTGCTGTCCAAAAATCTGAAAGTTAGAATTTATAAAACAATTATATTACCGGTTCCTCTGTATGGTTGTGAAACTTGGACTCTCACTCTGAGAGAGGAATATAGGTTCAGGGTGTTTGAGAATAAGGTGCTTAGGAAAATATTTGGGGCTAAGCGGGATGAAGTTACAGGAGAATGGAGAAAGTTACACAACACAGAACTGCACGCATTGTATTCTTCACCTGACATAATTAGGAACATTAAATCCAGACGTTTGAGATGGGCAGGGCATGTAGCACGTATGGGCGAATCCAGAAATGCATATAGAGTGTTAGTTGGGAGACCGGAGGGAAAAAGACCTTTAGGGAAGCCGAGACGTAGATGGGAGGATAATATTAAAATGGATTTGAGGGAGGTGGGATATGATGATAGAGACTGGATTAATCTTGCACAGGATAGGGACCGCTGGCGGGCTTATGTGAGGGCGGCAATGAACCTTCGGGTTCCTTAAAAGCCATTTGTAAGTAAGTAATTTTATTTTACTTATTTATTTATATTATTATTTTTTATTTTAATATTATATCTGAACTGCGACCGAGCACGAGCGCTGCTCATTCGGTCTCAAATTTTGTTAATACTACTGTATCTTCTTTTTATATTGCTTGTATTATTTTATTTCTATTTCTCTTGTTTGTTTTGTAATTATATTCTTCTTTATTCTGTATAAATAAATAAATAAATAAATAAATAAATAAATAAATAAATAAATAAATAAATAAATAAATAAATAAATTAAAAATTAATTTAAGAAAACTCTTGTTTTCCACTTTCCACAGCCAAATAGATTTCAAGTTGGAAGATGTAAGTTTGGAATAATATATAGCTTTGCTATGGATACTTGTACAATACGTGTACGCTGTTTCAAGAGATGTCGTCGTCGTTGAGTTGTAACTTTAGCCAGGTCCCGTACATGCGTCTATGCATGAAGCTTATGTGCGTAATCAGTGACCTCATTAAAATGGGTTCTCCGGCTGTGCGTGACGCAGAACTGGCTTTACGTTTGTTCGTAATGTGCAACGAGTGCTGCCACCGAGATGATCAAATGAAAGTTCGGTGCAAGAGAAATGCAACATTTCAATAATTAAGGCACGCACATGAATCGAAAACAGTTTATGGAAACTATTCCAAGCTTTTTATTAATTACATTTTTGTTATTTTCCTTCATTGCTCACAAATAACTTTTATATAAAAATTAAAATCAGTGTCTGCCTAGATGTTTACAGTTTTAGTGCAACAATTATGTACTAGAACAGGCCGTATTGATTGTGTTCGGGGACTGTTCTAATTATCGAATATATACAAAATAGGCCTAACAGATTACAGCCTAGGAAAAGAAGTTTTATTCTTAGCTGAAGGACACCCTCTTTCTCCCTTTGAAAGTCTACTGCATTTAAGGTGGAATGTAATTGAATTTTGGATAAGAATTTTGATTTATTTGTAGTTTTAATTTTTCCAGTGCACTATTTGGTTTTCCCTCTTCGAAATGGTATATCACACATGACTACAAAAAACTGAATGCATTTTAATTTTTTTATAAGATCTATGTAAGTTTTAATTTTAACACCCTTAAAAATTACGGATTTTGAGTGGAAAATTATGATTTCTTTTCCCAATTCATTCTTTGATTTTCCTCTTTAAAATACTACATAAAATATGATTATAACAAAATTACATCCATGTTTTTATTTATTTTGAGTTATTTTACGACGCTGTATCAACATCTAGGTTATTTAGCGTCTGAACGAAATGAAGGTGATAATGCCGGTGAAATGAGTCCGGGGTCCAGCACCGAAAGTTACCCAGCATTTGCTCGTATTGGGTTGAGGGAAAACCCCGGAAAAAACCTCAACCAGGTAACTTGCCCCAACCGGGATTCGAACCCGGGCCACCTGGTTTGGCGGCCAGACGCGCTGACCGTTACTCCACAGGTGTGGACTATATCCATGTTAATTTCTCGTTTTTTTCTGAAGAGTGGGCGTAATACATGTAGAACTATATCGACGGCTCAATTCAAAACGGAAACAAGTCAAAGTTTAAAGTTTCAAGGAACCTGTATTTTAAAGTTTCATGTTACTGTGAAAAAATTAAGAATCACTCAAATTACTTCAAATTCTGTTAATGATGTTTTATATATGCTATACTATAAGTTTAAAATTAGAGTGTGTTAATATGATTTTTCATAGTAACATTAAGCTTTAAAATGCGGTTTTATCAAAACTTTTAATTTTGAGTTGTTTTCCTTTTGAACTGACCCGTCGGTATACAGTACCAGTATGTCTTCCTTTTAACACTCATTTTCGTAAGTTTAGTTTTTCACATTCTATTCTATTTAATCTAGAAAGCTGAAAATTTAAGGAATTTACTATTTGGAAGTTTGGAATGTTTTCGAACTACGTTAAATTTTGGAGGCGTTAGAGCGTGCAATTTACTGAAAATAGTCGGAAAAATATGCTAATATGGAAAAACCATTCTTCAGTAACGAAAGAAATTAAGGAAAAACTACTGTTTCAGCATAAAGACAAGTTATGTGCAACGAGATGTAAAAAAATAATTTTTCCAGCTTCAATAGTTTTCGACATAATGTTCCTCATGCAAGACATCAATTAACATTGTGAAGATAGGCAATTCTATATTCTCCTAAACGCCTTCATAGTCAGCATCATCGTTATAATGATCGTCTTCATAGTCAGCATCATTGTTATAATGATAGTCTTTATCATCGTTATAATGATCGCCTTCATAGTCATGATCATCGTTATAATGATCGTCTTCATAGTCAGCATAATCATAATAATGATCGTCTTCATAGTCAGCATCATCGTTATAATGATCATCTTCATAGTCAGCATCATCATTATAACGATCGTCTTCATAGTCAGCACCATCGTTATAACGATCGTCTTCACAGTCAGCATCATCGTTATAACGATCATTTTCATAGTCAGCATTATCGTTATAATGATCGTCTTCATAGTCAGCGTCATCGTTATGATCGTCTTCATCATCGTTATAATGATCGTCTTCATATTAAGCATCATCGTTATAATGATTGTCTTCATACTCAGCATCATCATAATAATGATCGTCTTCAGTCAGCATAATCGTTATACCGATCGTCTTCATAGTCAGCATCATCGTTATAACGATCGTTTTCAGTCAGCATTATCGTTATAATGATCGTCTTCATAGTCAGCATCATCGTTATAACGATCGTTTTCACAGTCAGCATTATCGTTATAACGATCGTCTTCATAGTCAGCATCATCGTTATAATGATCGTCTTCATCATCGTTATAATGATCGTCTTCATCATCGTTATAATGATCGTCTTCATCATCGTTATAATGATCGTCTTCATCATCGTTATAATGATCGTCTTCATCATCGTTATAATGATCGTCTTCATACTAAGCATCATCGTTATAATGATCGTCTTCATACTCAGCATCATCATAATAATGATCGTCTTCAGTCGGCATCATCGTTATAATGATCGTCTTCATACTCAGCATCATCGTTATAATGATCGTCTTCATACTCATCATCATCATAATAATGATCGTCTTCATACTCAGCATCATCGTTATAATGGTCGTCTTTATACTCAGCAACATAATAATAATAATGATCGTCTCCATACTCATCACCATCATTATAATGATCGCTTTAGTCAGAATCGTCGTTATAATGATCGTGTTTATAGTGAGCATCATCGTTATAATGACCGTCTTCATCATCGTTATAATAATTGTCTTCATAGTCAACATCATCGTTATAATGATCGTCTTCATCATCGTTATAATGATCGTCTTCATCATCGTTATAATGATCGTCTTCATCATCCTTATAATGATTGTCTTCATAGTCAGTATCATCGTTACAATGATCATCTTCATCATCGTTATAATGATCGTCTTCATAGTCAGCATCATCGTTATAATGATCGTCTTCATCATCGTTATAATGATCGTATTCATGTCAGCATCATCGTTATAATGATCGTATTCATAGTCAGCATCATCCTTAAAATGATCGTCTTCATCATCGTTATAATGATCGTCTCCATAGTTAGCATCATCGTTATAATGATCGTCTTCATAGTCAGCATCATCGTTATAATGATCGTCTTCATAGTCAGCATCATCGTTATAATGATGGTATTTATAGTCATCATCATCGTTATAATGATCGTCTTCATAGTCAGCATCATCGTTATAATGATCGTCTTCATAGTCAGCATCATCGTTATAATGATCGTCTTCATAGTCAGCATCATCGTTATAATGATCGTCTTCATAGCCAGCATCATCGTTATAATGATCGTCTTCATAGTCAGCATCATCGTTATAATGATGGTCTTTATAGTCATCATCATCGTTATAACGATCGTCGTCATCATCGTTATAATGATCGTCTTCATAGTCAGCATCATCGTTATAATGATCGTCTTCATAGTCAGCATCACCGTTATAATGATCGTCTTCATAGTCAACATCATCGTTATAATGATCGTCTTTATCATCGTTATAATGGTCGTCTTTGTAGTCAGCATCATCATTATAATGATCGTCTTCATAGTCAGCATCATCGTTAAAATGATCGTCTTCATAGTCAGCACCATCGTTATAATGATCATACTTAGTCATCCCAATCCTCATTATACAGGTAAATACAAAACCCAGCTGTTAATGTCGGCGAAAATCGAACAGGTGACTCACAGGTTCGTCTTTAAAGATCTGCTAAAGAGATAGATCGTTCGTACGGTTGTACCACACATGCAAACTTATAGCTTAAATCAATTACGTCAGCTGCGCCAGCCACTGGCTGTACTTGGATAATTAGTTCTGTGACACGGAGTTTCTAATTGTAACAACTTGTCTGCATATGGACGCAAGGCGAGAAGAAAATTAGGTGCTGGAGACAATTGTATTCGTATCGGTTTTTCTACCCCAAATACGTAACGTTGTTCCCGTAATCACAACATTTCTCTTCTTTTCGGAAGTGTAATTATTGTACAGACAACAAAGACAAATTGAATACAATCACGGAAATCAGCGATCTTACCTCACAGAATAGTTAACCCTTCATGGTAGAGTTAGAGAAGACTGTTGATTGATAGTTCTGCTTATAATGGAAGAGAATGACAACAAAATAAACAGTGTGATGTTTGTTATTGTGGCCATTCTGCTAATAAGGGAAACTTTTGCATTTTCAGGCTAAAGCAGCAGCAGCAGTAGTAGTAGGACTGAATTTATCAACGTTTTCAAAACTGAAGATTTTAGTCAGGTTAGATATTTAACATTAATAAGATATGGACGATAAAGTCAACGTGAAACCTGCTACCATTTCATTTCCGTATTCCCTTACTTTTTCTTTCTTTCTTTTTTATTTCCTTCTTCCTCCTTTTCTTTCTTTCTTCCTTTTTCGTATTTCCTTTCTTTTTCTTTCTTCCCTCTCTTATTTCTTTCTTCCTTTTTTCTTTCTTTCTTCCTTTTTCGTTTTTTCTTTCTTTTTCTTTCTTCCCTCTTTTATTTCTTTCTTCCTTTCTTCCTTTTTCGTGTTTTCTTTCTTTTTCTTTCTTCCCTCTTTTATTTCTTTCTTCCTTTTTTCTTTCTTTCTTCCTTTTTCGTATTTCCTTTCTTTTTCTTTCTTCCCTCTCTTATTTCTTTCTTCCTTTTTCTTTCTTTCTTCCTTCCTTTTTTCATTCTTTCTTCCGTGTTTTCTTTCTTTTTCTTTCTTTCTTTCTTCCTTTTTTCTTTCTTTCTTCCTTTTTCGCGTTTTCTTTCTTTTTCTTTCTTCCCTCTTTTATTTCCTTCTTCCATCCTTTTCTTTCTTTCTTTCTTCCTTTTTCGTATTTCCTTTCTTTTTGTTTCTTCCCTCTCTTATTTCTTTCTTCCTTTTTCTTTCTTTCTTCCTTCCTTTTTTCATTCTTTCTTCCGTGTTTTCTTTCTTTTTCTTTCTTCCCTCTTTTATTTCTTTCTTCCTTTCTTCTTTCTTTCTTCCTTTTTCGTATTTCCTTTCTTTTTCTTTCTTCCCTCTCTTATTTCTTTCTTCCTTTTTTCTTTCTTTCTTTTTCTTTCTTTCTTTCTTCCTTTTTTCTTTCTTTCTTTTTCTTTCTTTCTTTCTTCCTTTTTTCTTTCTTTCTTTTTCTTTCTTTCTTTCTTCCTTTTTTCTTTCTTTCTTCCTTTTTCGCGTTTTCTTTCTTTTTCTTTCTTCCCTCTTTTATTTCCTTCTTCCATCCTTTTCTTTCTTTCTTTCTTCCTTTTTCGTATTTCCTTTCTTTTTGTTTCTTCCCTCTCTTATTTCTTTCTTCCTTTTTCTTTCTTTCTTCCTTTTTTCATTCTTTCTTCCGTGTTTTCTTTCTTTTTATTTCTTCCCTCTTTTATTTTCTTCTTCCTCCTTTTTTTCTTTCTTCCTTTTTCGTTTTTTCTTTATTTTTCTTTCTTCCTTCTCTTATTTCCCTCCTTCTTTTCTTTCTTTCTTTTTTCTTTTTTCGTCTTTTCTTTCTTCCTTCTTCTGTTTCCTTGTTCCTCCTTTTATTCCTTTCTTCCTTCTTTTCTTTCTTTCTCTCTTTCTCATCTTTTCCTTGTTTCTTCATTTTTTCTTTTCTCCTTTATTTATCTTCTTCGTTTCTTCCTCTTTCTTTCTTTCTTTGTCATTATTACATTGCTGTAGGATTAATAATTGCAAAGATAAAATATTGTGAATTCGTAGGAATGATTTGGGTCACGGTGTACATATACTTTTATATTCTTCTTCTTATCGGCATTTCATTCACTCAGTGTTCTGTCCAAGGGTACGTCTTTCACTACAAACCCAGCTTTCTCCAATCTTTCCTATTTTCTGTCTTCCTCATTGTCTCCTTATATGATCCATATATCTTAACGTCGTCTATCATCTGATATCTTCTTCTACCCCGAACTCTTCTCCCGTTCACCATTCCTTCCAGTGCATCCTTCAATAGGGAATTTCTTCTCAGTCAGTGACCCAACCAGTTCCTTTTTCTGTTCCTGACCAGTTTCAGCATCGTTCTTTCTTCACCCACTCTTTCCAACACAGCTTCATTTCTTATTCTGTCTGTCCATTTCACACGCTCCATTCTTCTCCATATCCACATTTCAAATGCTTCTATTCGCTTCTCTTCACTTCGTCGTAATGTCCATATTTCTGTCCCATACAATACCACACTCTACACTTCACTAGTATCTTCCTTACTTTTTCTTCCAGAGGTCCGCAGAAGATGCTTTTTTCTATTAAAAGCTTCCTTTGCCATTGATATTCTCCTTTTGACTTCCTGGCAGCAGCTCATATTGCTGCTTGTAGTACACCCCAAGTATATGGATTTACAATTACTATAGCATGTTCTCATGAAATTCTAGATGATCCTGTTGTCTAGGTCTTCATATGCTCGTTCACCACGAGTTTTGCAATTGAAGGGAATTTTGGGTAACCTGATGTTAGGTGGGTGACTTCTCAATGGCTGGACCCGGGATGCCCACGTAGTTTGACTTACATTGGTCCATTGTGCGCCACATATGCGATGATTATTCCAGTTCGACAAGTAGCCTGGATGACAATCGCCAGTGCGATGCTGACAGGTGTGCCATTTGATTATTGCTATTCCTTGCTAACCAATGTAAGTTCATTCTTAGCTGAGAGACTACAACGTGTTCATAATGTGTGCATACGATTCATCTGCAATACTCGTAAATTTGACCATATAACACCTTCCCTCCAGTTACTTTCATGGGTGCGTCTAAGGAACAAAGAACAATACATTCACTGTCTCTTCTGTTTAGAATCATACATACTTCTACTCCGAATTATCTGCTATCGCGCTTTTCTTACAACTCTTTGAAGCCGACATCAAGCACTTCTTTCTATCCCTCATCATAGAACGTCTTTATACTCATTCTCCTACACTGTAGAAATACCTCGCCTCTGGAATTCGTTACCTAATGACGTTAGGGACTGCCGGACTTTAATACAATTCAAAATTAAATTGGAAAATTTTGTCTTATTTAATGCTTTTTAGGTATTGCTAGAAGTGTTGATTTGTTTTTTACTCTAGATTAAAATTGCAAGTTTCTTGTTTATGTTAGTTAATTAGTTAGGATACAATTAATTATAATACTTAATCACTCATTTAAAGTTTGTGTGACTGTAACCTGTGTATATTTTTGTGTGGCTTTACTTTGTTTATAGTGTGATTTTTCTTTTTATTTCTATTAATGTATTTGTATTTCTGGTGTTGTGGAAGAGAAGGCCTGGTGGCCTTAACTATACCAAAATGAATGAATGAATGAATGAATGAATGAATGAATGAATGAATAAATAAATAAATAAATAAATAAATAAGTGAATAAATAAATGAATAAGTGAGTAAATAAATGAATGAATAAATAAATAAATGAATAAATGAATAAGTGAATAAATGAATAAATAATTAAATACATAAATAAATAAATAAATAAATAAATAAATAAATAAATAAATAAATAAATAAATAAATAAATGAACGAATAAATAAATGAACGAATAAATAAATGAATGAATGAATGAATGAATAAATAAATAAATAAATAAATAAATAAATGAATGAATGAATAAATAAATAAATGAACGAATAAATAAATGAACGAATAAATAAATAAACGAATAAATAAATAAACGAATAAATAAATGCATGAATAAATGAATGAATGAATAAATGAATGAATAAATAAATAAATAAATAAATGAACGAATAAATAAATGAATGAATGAATAAATAAATGAAGGAATAAATAAATAAATGAATAAATGATTAAATGAATGAATGAATAAATGAATAAATAAATAAATAAGTAAATAAATAAGTAAATAAATAAATAAACAAATAAATAAATAAATAAATAAATAAATAAATAAATAAATAAATAAATAAATAAATAAATAAGTGAATAAATAAATGAATAAGTGAGTAAATAAATGAATGAATAAATAAATAAATGAATAAATGAATAAGTGAATAAATGAATAAATAATTAAATACATAAATAAATAAATAAATAAATAAATAAATGAACGAATAAATAAATGAACGAATAAATAAATGAATGAATGAATAAATAAATAAATAAATAAATAAATAAATGAATGAATGAATAAATAAATAAATAAATGAACGAATAAATAAATGAACGAATAAATAAATAAACGAATAAATAAATAAACGAATAAATAAATAAACGAATAAATAAATGAATGAATGAATAAATGAATGAATAAATAAATAAATGAACGAATAAATAAATGAATGAATGAATAAATAAATGAAGGAATAAATGATTAAATGAATGAATGAATAAATGAATAAATAAATAAATAAGTAAATAAATAAGTAAATAAATAAATAAATAAATAAATAAATAAATAAATAAATAAATAAATAAATAAATAAATAAATAAATAAATAAATAAATAAATAAATAAATTCTGTCTCAGCTCTGTTAGGGCCAGATCCCACACCCAAACGAGTACCTGATCAATTCCAGGACCCGGAGATCTAAGTCCTTAAGTCCTAGTATATCAGCACGAGACCCCTGATACTCCAAGATTTCATCCCCACCTTATTTTCAACTACTGCAGATGATAGATGGAATAAGGGGTGTATGTAGAGTGTTGATAAAATGATGGAGGAAAACAGAAGTGCGCAGAGAAAATCTTTACACGACGTCTGCTTCATTCACCATAAACTCAATCACGACCAGCTCCGGAATCAAACCCGGACCGCCTGGAAGACCGGTGCATTATCGTTGAGCCACACACAGGGTTGCGTATTCTATGTGTCAGGACATCGATTATTATTTAGTGCGGCACTTGTGTTTAAAAAGAGAATCAGTGAGAGCAACAAGAAGAATGTTACACAGGAAACTAACTCTCTGATATCGACATTTCCAGCAGGAACATGATATACAGGATTGTAATAAACAAGTTGCAGCAGATTTGTTTTAGACAAGAAAACAGAAACAGTGACAGTGACTGCTGACAGCAAGTAAGTTAGATGGAACTGAAAACCCTTTGCAGGTTTCTAGCTATGTGATTTTTACCTGCGGCGAAATTTAAGGAACCTTTAGAAAAAAAACTGATTGACAACATTATGAATTTATTGAAACTACAAATTGCATAGACATACATATAAAGAAATATATATATATATAGTTTACACACAAAAGAGCAAAGGCTCGTGTCTGGGGGAAAATTATAGCTACATAATATAATACTGCAATTGAATGGTGAATTTGCAAAACAACTTAAGTCCACATTTTCGGGGTTTTGAGTTGAGAGCATGATTATGTTACTGTGTGCAAGGGGCATCGTTTAGTAGCAGAATGACTTTAATCCACGACTTATGTATAGTTTTTATTAGCAGCAGAATATTTGGTTAAGGGGTAAAACGATTTTATTACTGGACTTCGGTTGTTTTGCCTGTCAAGTACTGAAGAAACTTATCATCATCATCAATAGCTATCAGGGTTTAGGCCATTTGACCTGTTCCGTCTCAGGTGAAAAGCTGGTCTCTCCATCGCTTCTTCGGGCGTCCACGATCTCGGTATCCAAGGGTCTGTAATTTAATAATCTCCTGGTAGTCTATCATTTGGCATCCGTAGAACATGCTCATGCCAGTTGCTCCGATACTTGTGGATTGTCTCTGTAATGGCTGCGATATTTAGTTCTTGTCGGATGTCTTCATTATATTTATGGTCATAGAGAGTATTGCCTGCTAGCGGTCTTAGTAATCTCATCTCAGCTGCTTCTATTCTTTTCAGTTGACTAGATGTTAGAGTCCAAGTTTCTGATCCATATAGCAAAGTTGGAATGCCCATTGTTTTGTAGAATTTCAAAATTGTGTCTTGCCGGACCTTCTTAAACAGTGTATTTCTAATTGTTCTTAGCAGCTGTTGAAATTTGGCTAATTTATGATCTATATTTCGAGAATGAATATAGGAAAGATTACAGCCAAGATAAGTAAAAGCATTTACTTGCTCTACTCCAGAGTTATTGATAACTATTTTAGTTCTTATAGAATTTTTACCAATAAAGGCCATGGTTTTTGTTTTGTGTATAGAAATTTCTAAATTGTACTCTTTTGCTTCTTGATATAACCTATGAATTGCCATTTGTAAGTTGTCTTCGGTGTTAGCTAATATAATTACATCATCAGCGTGGAGCAGAGTGTTAAGGGGTTTATTATCGATCATAAAATGTGTGGCCAAATCAATTACTTATATAATATAATCAGCGTGGAGCAGAGTGTTAAGGGGTTTATTATCGATCATAAAATGTGTGGCCAAATCAATTACTTATATAGTATAATCAGCGTGGAGCAGAGTGTTAAGGGGTTTATTATCGATCATAAAATGTGTGGCCAAATCAATTACTTATATAATATAATCTGCGTAGAGCAGAGTGTTAAGGGGTTTATTATCGATCATAAAATGTGTGGCCAAATCAATTACTTATATAATATAATCTGCGTAGAGCAGAGTGTTAAGGGGTTTATTATCGATCATAAAATGTGTGGCCAAATCAATTACTTATATAATATAATCTGCGTAGAGCAGAGTGTTAAGGGGTTTATTATCGATCATAAAATGTGTGGCCAAATCAATTACTTATATAATATAATCAGCGTGGAGCAGAGTGTTAAGGGGTTTATTATCGATCATAAAATGTGTGGCCAAATCAATTACTTATATAATATAATCTGCGTAGAGCAGAGTGTTAAGGGGTTTATTATCGATCATAAAATGTGTGGCCAAATCAATTACTTATATAATATAATCAGCGTGGAGCAGAGTGTTAAGGGGTTTATTATCGATCATAAAATGTGTGGCCAAATCAATTACTTATATAATATAATCAGCGTAGAGCAGAGTGTTAAGGGGTTTATTATCGATCATAAAATGTGTGGCCAAATCAATTACTTATATAATATAATCAGCGTGGAGCAGAGTGTTAAGGGGTTTATTATCGATCATAAAATGTGTGGCCAAATCAATTACTTATATAATATAATCAGCGTGGAGCAGAGTGTTAAGGGGTTTATTATCGATCATAAAATGTGTGGCCAAATCAATTACTTATATAATATAATCTGCGTAGAGCAGAGTGTTAAGGGGTTTATTATCGATCATAAAATGTGTGGCCAAATCATTTCTTATATAATATAATCAGCGTAGAGCAGAGTGTTAAGGGGTTTATTATCGATCATAAAATGTGTGGCCAAATCAATTACTTATATAATATAATCAGCGTGGAGCAGAGTGTTAAGGGGTTTATTATCGATCATAAAATGTGTGGCCAAATCAATTACTTATATAATATAATCAGCGTGGAGCAGAGTGTTAAGGGGTTTATTATCGATCATAAAATGTGTGGCCAAATCAATTACTTATATAATATAATCAGCGTGGAGCAGAGTGTTAAGGGGTTTATTATCGATCATAAAATGTGTGGCCAAATCAATTACTTATATAATATAATCAGCGTGGAGCAGAGTGTTAAGGGGTTTATTATCGATCATAAAATGTGTGGCCAAATCAATTACTTATATAATATAATCAGCGTGGAGCAGAGTGTTAAGGGGTTTATTATCGATCATAAAATGTGTGGCCAAATCAATTACTTATATAATATAATCAGCGTGGAGCAGAGTGTTAAGGGGTTTATTATCGATCATAAAATGTGTGGCCAAATCAATTACTTATATAATATAATCAGCGTGGAGCAGAGTGTTAAGGGGTTTATTATCGATCATAAAATGTGTGGCCAAATCAATTACTTATATAATATAATCAGCGTGGAGCAGAGTGTTAAGGGGTTTATTATCGATCATAAAATGTGTGGCCAAATCAATTACTTATATAATATAATGTGCGTAGAGCAGAGTGTTAAGGGGTTTATTATCCATCATAAAATGTGTGGCCAAATCAATTACTTATATAATATAATCTGCGTAGAGCAGAGTGTTAAGGGGTTTATTATCAATCATAAAATGTGTGGCCAAATCAATTACTTATATAATATAATCTGCGTAGAGCAGAGTGTTAAGGGGTTTATTATCGATCATAAAATGTGTGGCCAAATTAATTACTTATATAATATAATCTGCGTAGAGCAGAGTGTTAAGGGGTTTATTATCGATCATAAAATGTGTGGCCAAATCAATTACTTATATAATATAATCAGCGTGGAGCAGAGTGTTAAGGGGTTTATTATCGATCATAAAATGTGTGGCGAAATCAATTACTTATATAATATAATCAGCGTGGAGCAGAGTGTTAAGGGGTTTATTATCAATCATAAAATGTGTGGCCAAATCAATTACTTATATAATATAATCTGCGTAGAGCAGAGTGTTAAGGGGTTTATTATCGATCATAAAATGTGTGGCCAAATCAATTACTTATATAATATAATCTGCGTAGAGCAGAGTGTTAAGGGGTTTATTATCGATCATAAAATGTGTGGCCAAATCAATTACTTATATAATATAATCTGCGTAGAGCAGAGTGTTAAGGGGTTTATTATCGATCATAAAATGTGTGGCGAAATCAATTACTTATATAATATAATCAGCGTGGAGCAGAGTGTTAAGGGGTTTATTATCGATCATAAAATGTGTGGCCAAATCAATTACTTATATAATATAATCAGCGTGGAGCAGAGTGTTAAGGGGTTTATTATCAATCATAAAATGTGTGGCCAAATCAATTACTTATATAATATAATCTGCGTAGAGCAGAGTGTTAAGGGGTTTATTATCGATAATAAAATGTGTGGCCAAATCAATTACTTATATAATATAATCAGCGTAGAGCAGAGTGTTAAGGGGTTTATTATCGATCATAAAATGTGTGGCCAAATCAATTACTTATATAATATAATCTGCGTAGAGCAGAGTGTTAAGGGGTTTATTATCGATCATAAAATGTGTGGCCAAATCAATTACTTATATAATATAATCAGCGTAGAGCAGAGTGTTAAGGGGTTTATTATCGATCATAAAATGTGTGGCCAAATCAATTACTTATATAATATAATCTGCGTAGAGCAGAGTGTTAAGGGGTTTATTATCGATCATAAAATGTGTGGCCAAATCAATTACTTATATAATATAATCAGCGTGGAGCAGAGTGTTAAGGGGTTTATTATCGATCATAAAATGTGTGGCCAAATCAATTACTTATATAATATAATCTGCGTAGAGCAGAGTGTTAAGGGGTTTATTATCGATCATAAAATGTGTGGCCAAATCAATTACTTATATAATATAATCAGCGTGGAGCAGAGTGTTAAGGGGTTTATTATCGATCATAAAATGTGTGGCGAAATCAATTACTTATATAATATAATCAGCGTGGAGCAGAGTGTTAAGGGGTTTATTATCAATCATAAAATGTGTGGCCAAATCAATTACTTATATAATATAATCTGCGTAGAGCAGAGTGTTAAGGGGTTTATTATCGATCATAAAATGTGTGGCCAAATCAATTACTTATATAATATAATCAGCGTGGAGCAGAGTGTTAAGGGGTTTATTATCGATCATAAAATGTGTGGCCAAATCAATTACTTATATAATATAATCTGCGTAGAGCAGAGTGTTAAGGGGTTTATTATCGATCATAAAATGTGTGGCCAAATCAATTACTTATATAATATAATCAGCGTGGAGCAGAGTGTTAAGGGGTTTATTATCGATCATAAAATGTGTGGCCAAATCAATTACTTATATAATATGTAATTTTAATCATACACTCAGCTGACAAAATGTTTTTTGTCTGTTAGTAGTCATTGATAATTCTTTAGTTGAGAAAATGTATTACGTTTGAAGAACAGAGCATGGAAATGAAAAGTAATATGCTCAGTAATCGAGCTAAACTTGTAGCTGAAGTAAAAAGTATTGCAAAGTGGAGCCAAGTTAAGCATCGGTAGAGAGGATTTTCATGCTAGCATATTTGACTACATGAAAATGTATGCTCGCCTAAACACCAGTTCAGGATATGTACTACTATCGCCAGCTTACCGTCCCAGCTTTTCTGTGCACAACATTAAATCTAGTGAAATGTTCTTTTGTTCTACCTTGAGGGACAGGCCAAGAAAAGTCTTAATGAGGTATGTAAATTTCTTCTGCACACTACTTCAATAACTGTGTCCCATCCAGTATATTAAAGAACTGTGGTTGTTTTACGACAGTTGTCCGGGACAAAATAAGAACAACATACTAATCAAATTCTTAATGGCAATAAGTGCTCAGAAACATTTCTTCAACATCATACTTTTCTCCAGCAGAGGTCTGTGCTCTTGTGATTAACAAATTGTTCAAAATAATGTTGTTCAACAATTGCAATAAGGTTACTTTATGATTTTGGTATAAATACATTTAGTTAAACATGTTTATGTGTCAGTAACCTAGTAATAATTTGCAGAACAACTTAAGTCCTGCCACCTGAAGATAACTTTTAAATAAGTAGAAAATATTCGTGAAATATAACTTAATGTGATATATGAAATATATAATATAATGTGATCTGACAGAATTCATTCTGTACTTACAATTCGATAAGTTGCTGACTGAAATTATACAACCTTTTTTATTATAATTCCAACTTATCTGAAACTAAATGTGACCTTCAAACTTAAGTCGTGAAGATAATTAAATTTTTTACGACCTGAAGAAGAGTACAACAGCATAAATTTTTATACTAAAACTATTTCTCTTACATATAAAAAATTATATTGTAACTATATATTTCAGCGAGGCCAAAAACAGTTTTCTTTAATTTTCTCAAAACTACTTCTAGGAACTTCAGTCGTTTTGCAAATTCACCATTCAAGTTAAATGATATACCGATAATTAAAATTTAAAATAGAAATTGAAGAAAAAACACTGCCTGTAGTTGAAAAAAAGAAGAGAAGAAATATGTTTACGAAAAAAGTGACATAATGAATAGTTCCAATAATTTAGAGAAATGTAGTATTTAATTACTTTATTCAAAATATAATTAAGGTAATTTACTTCGGGATTTATTTTAATAAATTGATTCCATAATATCGGTTCATAATACCCCAGATCATATATAATACATATTGCTCACCCTATGTTGAAATCGGTAGCACTTTGAAGAAAACAACCGCCAGGATCGCCACCCGTCCGCCGTAAACGAACTCGAGATGGCAGTACAGTCGCTAATGCAATTCAAATGGGAGTTATGACGTGACTCCTTACGTAATAACTAGATGGCAGCATAGTAAACCTGACAAAAATTGTTACCGTGAAAGCCTACAAGGCCGAGCAATCTGGGTATGATCTAAGATAATACGAAGAATTAATTTTCTCAGGTTTTGTAATGCAAGGCCTACTGTATTTCGGTTCAAGTAAAAGAGGTAATATAATTATATCGCCTAGTATTTTGAAATATTCCTATGCCATCTTTATACTTAACGATTTTTATGAAAAAAGCTCAACAGAGTTAAATTGTAAATTTGTTCAATGTTATGAACACAAAATTGTGAGAAATGAATTGTTGGGCAAGTAATACATTTTGACAAAGCAATTTTAGTTATTCTTTCTTGAAGGAAAGACACGGGAATAACATGTGATTTAGTACTTCGTCCCCAACCAATTATATCATATCTATAATAATTAATGTGAATAATTTAGAAATCTTCTCACCATTCGTAAGCTGCCACGAGGGAGAAAAAGTACTTGACCATATAAATGTTTAAAAGTTCATCGAACCATTGATTTTATTTTTGACAATGAAACTCCTAGAAATGTTGCAAAAATATATTTTTCTTAAAATATGTATGGGTAAATAATTTCGGAGAATGACAAATTTATAATTTAATTTGGTATTCCCAAGAAACTAGTTCGATTAATTAAAATGTATCTCAGTGAAACGTACAGCAGAGTCCGTATAGGTCAGTTTTTGTCAGATGCGTTTCCAATTCAATGTGGGCTAAAGCAAAGAGATGCACTATCACCTTTACTTTTTAACTTTGCTCTAGAGTATGCCGTTAGGAAAGTCCAGGATAACAGAAAGGGTTTGGAATTGAACGGGTTACATTAGCTGCTTGTCTATGCGGATGATGTGAATATGTTAGGAGAAAATCCACAAACGATTAGGGAAAATACGGGAATTTTACTTGAAGCAAGTAAAGAGATAGGTTTGAAAGTAAATCCCGAAAAGACAAAGTATATGATTAGGCCTATGTCTCGTCAAGAGAATATTGTACGAAATGGAAATATAAAAATTGGAAATTTATCCTTTGAAGAGGTGGAAAAATTGAAATACCTGGGAGCAACAGTAACAAATATGAATGATACTCGGGAGGAAATTAAGTACAGAATAAATATGGGAAATGCCTGTTATTATTCGGTTGAGAAGCTTTTATCATCCAGTCTGTTGTCAAAAAATCTGAAAGTTAGAATTTATAAAACAGTTATATTACCGGTTGTTCTTTATGGTTGTGAAACTTGGACTCTCACTTTGAGAGAGAAACATAAGTTAAGGGTGTTTGAGAATAAGGTTCTTAGGAAAATATTTGGGGCTAAGAGGGATGAAGTTACAGGAGAATGGAGAAAGTTACACAACGCAGAACTGCACGCATTGTATTCTTCAGCTGACATAATTAGGAACATAAAATCCAGATGTTTCAGATGGGCAGGGCATGTAGCATGTATGGGCGAATCCAGAAATGCATATAGAGTGTTAGTTGGGAGACCGGAGTGTAAAAGATCTTTTGGGGAGGCCGAGACGTAGATGGGAAGACAATATTAAAATGGATTTGAGGGAGGTGGGATATGATGATAGAGACTGGATTAACCTTGCTCAGGATAGGGACCAATGGCGGGCTTATTTGAGGGTGGCAATGAACCTCCGGGTTCCTTAAAAGCCAGTAAGTAAGTAAATAAGTGAGTGAGTAACTAAGTAAGTACGTAATTTTCCCAGTGGTGATATTTGTTTTCTGCTTTACGGATGCAGAAATCAGCACAGCTTTGTGGTTCCAGGCCCTATAGCATCGAAGTCGTAACATTTCGTGGTGGAATTTGCAATAGATTAATTTTGAAATCTCAAAGACGGACCTCTTAATGCATTTTAATGATTCTCTTTTTATATTTTGTCTGTCTTAAGAGAGAACCTCGAAGACGCGCGAAGTTTTCTGAACAAGTGCAAGTCTCTGCGGCAGGATCCAATGTTTATTAATGCTCTAATAGGATCGCACTTAACAATTCGTAGGAGCTCTGCCCGGGAACCAGAAATAAAAGAGCGCCAATGCAATGCGGAAACCAGATAGTTTGTATCCAGCTCTTTCCTCCACAAACACCGACATGGTTTGTTGTCACTGCCATCTTGATGGAGTGCCTCTACACCCGTTGCTGCGACCTAGATTGATTTGACGAGAGCGGCGCGTTGTCGGCTGCACTTGAATCAAATGGAACATAGTTGGAAATTTAGCTACCATAAGGGAATACGGAGAGTAAATAAATAAACGTGAAAAATACAAAATATAAAGCCAACAAATATGTAAATTAAATAAGATATAAATATTATGTTTACAGAGAGAGAGACATATATTATACATACAGATACATTAATACACACAAAGTTACATGGCTAGACAGACGGATAGACGGACAGACGGTCAGGGGCACGCAGATTTCTGGACGGATATAAATAATATACAGGGTGATTCACGAGGAGTTACCGTCACTTACGGAGCATATTCCCGAAGGGATTTTGAGAAAAGAAATGTCATATAAACATGTGTCCAATGCTCAACATTTTCAGAGTTACAGTAATTTGAAGTTGTTAAAAAAATACCTTTTTCTAGTGCTGTTGATCGATCAAAATGTTTAATCGATTAACTATTTGAATTTAAGCGATTAATCGATAGATTAGTCGAGTTCTGATCGATTTGAAAAAAAGTTTTATGCTCGACCATGCCGAAATGTAGTAGTTATACACCTGGTAGCAGCCCTTTAATGGACTCATTAAAGTACACCTATTCATTAAAGTTCAGGTGTTCCACCAATCAGAAAACATCATTGGAACAATATGAAAGCCCAAGTATCGATTATTCTCGGATATGCAATCGAAAGACAACTAGCGAAACGTCACGGAGGCTGGAAATCCAATACTGTCGCAGAAGGTTATGTTCTGTTACTATAATAATTAGCGTTAATTGTAAATAATATTCAAATAAATTCAATTTGTCATCTGGTTTTTCAATGTCTAAATCAATTTCAAGGTTATATCAAGATTAATGTTTATTTTACTCTCTAGATTATATCAAGGTCAATGACATTTGTTTCTCGGAAAAAAATCAATACTTTCGCGTTTGCGCACATCTCACAATTTACGAGATATTGCACAAGGTGAGTTCCGCTCCCCAGTCAGATAAGAATAACATGAATACTTATGAATAATTTCAAGTTAGAAGTATGGTCGAGCATAAAAAGTCGTATGAAACTTGCCTATAATGGTAATTAAGACGCTCGTATGAAAATTATGAAACTCGCTTGCGCTCGTTTCATAAACATACTCGCGTCTTAATTACTACCATTATAGGCTCGTTGCATAATCTACTATTAATATACTGTAATACACAATTATTGTTAAATTTAACTTTTCGATTGCAGTGATATTTTACTACTTAATTAACTTATTATTCCGAGAACATGAATTTTACCAGCAATCGAAATGTATTGGGAATAAATTTGAATAAGGAACAAAAAAAAAGTTTCCTTCCCAAGCAGGATTCGAACCACGAAAGTCTTAGTTACCAGTCTATCGTGCTCTGGAGTGAACAAGGCTCTGAAATCAGTTACAAGGGTCGGTCCTGTTTTTTTTTTTGCCACTACTGTACATAGTGAAAAATCTGTGTGAAATTCTCGAATCAAAACTGAAGAATATCTTTCAGAACCTCTTAATTTCCTCTTACTTGTAGAAACATTCAATTTTTCCAGCTCTTGGTAACGAACCAAGTACCTACCCTGACGATGGACCTACGAAACGTCAGACGTTTCAGGAACTGTGACGCAGTGCAAAAGATAAAAAAAAAAAAAAATCTGGCACCACTCTTAACAAGCAAGTCTCAAATCATAGTTAAATTAATAGTATTACCTGGAGCCCTCAACTCAGAAACGGGGGATTTTTATGGCCTTTAAAATTCATATCTCTGCCACTTTTGAACTTAAGAACTCGGATCTAATAAGCATGATGCCTACCTTTAGATCTTCGAGGATGATACAAATTCTGCTTATGAAGGGTTCAGAGCCATAGTGGACCAAGCGCCATTTATTAAAAACGCAGAAAGCAAGGGTTAAAGTTAAGTGAATACCGTAGTTTAATGAAGATTGACATATCATTTAATTTTAATGTGCATACTTTATTTTACTCCCTGTATTGTGGGTCCCTATCACCACGGCATGGCGCGTCCTCAGGTTGCGGATAAAGGAGACGGCCTCCAGATATGGAGGGTAGCTGCAAATATATTGGGGGTTGGGCGAAGGGCTAACAATCCATCACCGTAAAAAACAGCTTGTTACGAAACCTAACAGTAAGCCTCGGAATGGGAAATCCACAAACGATTAGGGAAAACGCGGAAATTCTAGTTGAAGCAAGTAAAGCGATAGGGTTGGAAGGAAATCCCGAAAAGACTAAGTATATCATTATGTCTCGTGACCAGAATATTATACGAAATGGAACTATAAAAATTGGAGATTTATCTTTCGAAGAGGTGGAAAAATTCAAATATCTTGGAGCAATAGTAAAAAATATAAATGACACTCGGGAGGAAATTAAACGCATAATAAATATGGAAAATGCTTGTTATTATTCGGTTGAGAAGCTTTTGTCATTTAGTCTTCTGTCAAAAAATCTGAAAGTTAGAATTTATAAAACAGTTATATTACCGGTTGTTCTGTATGGTTGTGAAACTTGGACTCTTACTTTGAGAGAGGAACAGAGATTAAGGGTGTTTGAGAATAAGGTTCTTAGGAAAATATTTGGGGCTGAGAGGGATGAAGTTACAGGAGAATAGAGAAAGTTACACAACACAGAACTGCACGCATTGTATTCTTCACCTAACATAATTAGGAACATAAAATCCAGACGTTTGAGATGGGCAGGACATGTAGCACGTATGGGCGAATCTAGAAATGTATATAGAGTGTTAGTTGGGAGGCCGGAGGGAAAAAGATCTTTGGGGAGGCCGAGGCGTAGATGGGAAGATAATATTAAAATGGATTTGAGGGAGGTGGGATATGATGGTAGAGACTGGATTAATCTTGCTCAGGATAGGGACCGATGGCGGACTTATGTGAGGGCGGCAATGTACCTACAGGTTCCTTAAAAGCCAGTAAGTAAGTACTTTATTTTACTTGCTATATGTTTCGTTAAATAATAATAATAATAATAATAATAATAATAATAATAATAATAATAATAATGGTTTATTTTAACTGGCAGAGTTAAGACCATTCCGCTTTGTCTTCCACTCAACCAGTATGATAGAAAATTACTACATTGCCATGAATATAACATAATTAATACAATACAATATAATACAAAACAATACAATACAATATAATACATAATTAATATAATACAATGACAATTCTTTTTATCTTCACAACACCAATAAAATATGTAATAATAATAATAATAATAATAATAATAATGATAATAATAATAATAGTCATACCTAAATTATATTAAATTATTAAAGTCGTTACAATTTATTATAATTTCAATTTGACTGCGCCCGTAAGAAATCGTTTAGCCTTTTCTTGAAAGTGGTTATTGTCTGGCAGCCCCTAATCTTCTGAGGTAGAGATTTCCATTCACGGGAGACTGAGACAGTAAAAGAGGATGAATAGTGGGATGTTCTATGGGCAGGAATTGCTAGGATTTGGCTCTCCTGTCACCTGGTGTTTAGATTGTGATTGGAGGATAAGTAGTTAAACCGCGAACGAAGATAATTTGGAGTAGAAGTATGGAGAACTCGAAACAGAAGAGACAACGAATGAAGTGTTCTACGGTTATTAAGTTGCAGCCAGGATAAAGATTTGAACGAGGGTGTAATGTGGTCAAATTTGTGAGCATTACTGATGAATCTGACACTCATATTGTGCACACGCTGCAGCTTGTTCGAAAGGTCAGTTGTCAAGTCTGTAAGTATTACGTCGCAATAGTCAAACAGTGGTAATACGAGGTAATTATGGTAATCACTTAATTTTAACTCTTGTTTTCTCCGTTTTTAACCACTTCCCTGATTAACCCGAGTTAACTCGGGTTGCTAACTTATGTCAACATTTATTATCCCGAGTTAACTCGTTTGAGTCCCATTTTCGCTGCTAAGGATTATATCCCGAATATATAAGTTTCCATTCTTTCATTAACCTTTTCCTCACTAGATGGCTACAGAAGTTAGTGATATTGCTATATCTGGTCGAGGTTTTTGTACCGTTTCCTTGCGAGTGGAATTCTATGCTCATATATAACATTCACACACAGTAGTGAGTAGATGCCAGTTAGTTTTGGCGGTTTCTGTTTGTGTTTAGTGTTTTTTTTTGTGCTGTTTTGTGTAAAGATGGATCAAGTTAGTGATTCCGAAACTTTTGATCAGGAATATATTCCTGTAGAAGATTAGGAAATGAAACATCGGTATCAGAAGACGAAGTTATAGACCAACAAACAAATTCAGATCAGTTGATGTCGCGTCTTTTCGACAGTGGTTTGAATAGAAGACATCTGGCACCATTTCTTCTGCACCTCCGAGGTCCCCATTCCCTCCGAGGTACCCATTGTTTCTGATAACGACAATTCTCAATTTTTTAAATTATTCTTTAATAATGACCTCATCAACATTATATTCGAGGAGACGATTCGACATGCTAATAAGTGTTCACAGAGTGCTGAAAATAATTCGTGGCGGCCTACTACAGACTCTGAAATACGTGTAATTTTGGGCATAGTGATACTGCAGAACATTATTCACAAACCTGAAGAACAGATGTACTGGTAAAAATATTCAATGACTGCTACACCATTCTTCCCAAAACGCTCTCATATAGGAAAGCAGATACTACTGTCCGGAATGCAATGTGCCACTGTGCGTAATACCCTGCTTTCGAGTCTATCAAACGACAATCAACATTTAACGCCTTGGTAACAGCACTGGTATTGTACCTCATAAATTAATACATAAAAAACATAAGTTGATAATTAGTTCAGGAGAAAATCAAAGTGGGACAACTACCAGAGCTGGAATCAAGGTGCACGAGATAACTCGGGATAATAATTCAGGTATGAATGTATGTCTATTTCATAGTGATTTTTTAGGTATGTAAGAAAATTAGCGATGTACAGTGATTCTGCAATATTAAATGACCTCTTTACGAAAATTAAAAAAAAAGAATATGACACTTTTTTCAAAAATATATAGTAAGGGAAGAGGTTAATAAATGACGCTTGGCCCATATGGCTCTGAACCCTTCATATATTCGCCAAGACTTAAATTGAGATCTTCAGCATAAAAATCCCACGCCATATCCTTTCAGTTTGCTTTGCGCCGAAAGAGACTTCAAATACAAGAATAGTATTATTCTACGCTTGTATTACCACCAAGAAAGTGGCAGCTATTATACCACAATGATTTAAATGGGCAGTCAGTTTACAAGATACTGTCACTGCATATGATTCGGATCCGAAAAGGGTTCGCTACCAACAGTGTTAACGATCACAGTAATATTCATCTGGGTACTGCTGCACTTCAACATTAGAGCTGTGTATTGATCCTGCAGATACAGTAAACATTGTGGAAATTAATGCCTCGAATACACAGATTTTATGAGCAAACTAATTGCAATTATAAATCCTTGAACTGCAGGCCCAATGACAGAGTGTACCGGAATAGCCGTAACAAATATGGTGGAGAGATTTTAGAAAACAGGAGACACCGTTAATCTGATCTTTTTACCCATAAAATCACACATTTTAATCCACCGAATATCAGGAACATAATGGATAAGACTAAAAACACAAACATTTTGAAAGAGACAGCCCAATTTAAATTAACCCATAAGTGAGTTTTTTTTTTTTCAAAGTCAAGATCTACTTAAGTCCCATTCCCGCACAAAAACGGTGGATTCAGCCCATTTCATCAAACTTCTTACGCCCACTTACAAAATGAAATTTAGAAATGTACAAGAATTGCTTGTTTAATTTAAACCCTAAGTGAATTTTTTAAAAGTCAAGAAATGGCTAAATCCCTTTTCCGGTAGATTCAGCCCATTTCATCAAAATTCTTAGGCCCGTTTTCATGATGAAATTTACAAATATACAAGAATTGATCGTTTAATTTAACCCTTAAATGAGTTTATTGGAAATGAAGATATTGCTAAATCACTTTCCTCCGTCCGAAAACGGTGGATTCAGCCAATTTCATAAAACTTTTTAGGCCCGTTTACAAGATAAAATTTAAAGGTGTACAAGAATTGCTTGTTAAATTTAATTCCTTAGTGTGAGTTTTTTAAAAGTCAAGAAATAGCTAAATCCCTTTCCTCTGTCCGAAAACGGTGGATTCAGCCCATTTCATCAAACTTCTTAGGTCCGTTTTCATGATGAAAATTAGAAATATACAAAAATTGATCGTATGATTTAACCCCCTAAATGAGTTTATTGGAAGTGAAGATATAAGTTAGCTAAAACCCTTTTCTCCGTCCGAAAACGGTGGATTCAGCCCATTTCATAAAATTTCTTAGGCCCGTTTTCATGATGAAATTTACAAATATACAAGAATTGATCGTTTAATTTAACCCCCTAAATGAGTTTATTGGAAGTCAAGGAATAGATAAATCCCTTTCCTCCGTCCGAAAACGGTGGATTCAACCCATTTCATCAAACTTCTTACGTCCGTTTTCATGACGAAATTTACAAATATACAAAAATTGATCGTTTAATTTAACCTCCTAAATGAGTTTATTGGAAGTGAAGATACAGCTAAAACCCTTTCCTCCGTTCGAAAACGGTGGATTCAGCCCATTTCTTCAAACTTCTTAGGCCCGTTTCCATGATGAAATTTACAAATATACAAAAATTGATCGTTTAATTTAACCCCCTAAATGAGTTTATTGGAAGTGAAGCAATAGCTAAATCCCTTTCCTCCTTCCGAAAACGATGGATTCAGCCCATTTCATAAAACTTCTTAGGTCCGTTTCCATGATGAAGCATACAAATATACAAAAATTGATCGTTTAATTTAACCCCCTAAATTAATTTATTGGAAGTGAAGAAATAGCTAAATCCCTTTCCTGCTTCCGGAAACGGTGGATTCAGCCCATTTCATAAAACTTCTTAGGTCTGTTTCCATGATGAAGTATAGGCCTACAAATATAGAAAAATTGATCTTTTAATTTAACCCCCTAAATGAATTTATTGGAAGTGAAGAAATAGCTAAATGCCTTTCCTGCTTCCGAAAACGGTGGATTCAGCTCATTTCATAAAACTTCTTAGGTCCGTTTCCATGATGAAGTATAGGCCTACAAATATAGAAAATTGATCGTTTAAGTTAACCCCCTAAATGAGTTTATTGCAAATGAAGATACAGCTAAAACTCTTTCCTCCGTCCGAAAAGGGTGGATTCAGCCCATTTCATCAAACTTCTTAGGTCCGTTTTCATATCGTTTAATTTAATCCGCTAAATGGTTTTCTTTAAGTCGAGACTTTATTAAATGTCTTTCTTATATACTCTAAAACAGTTTTCAAGATCAAATTTACAAACAAACAAAAATGATTCGTTTCATGATATGTGACAAATTAGTCTGTACTGAACTGTATGCATGCCTAATACTACTTTAAAGGCGTTCGCTTTATGTTTTAGTCTGAAGACATCCAGACGCGAAAGAAACATGGAACCGCGGATGGGTATAAATGATGTTGTTTAAACTACGGAATATTTAAATAAACCTGTGGGACATGTAATCAAACCCTCCAACCCCCTGTTTCTGTGCGCTAAACTGACAATTTATGCAAATTACTTGTTCCATTGCAAACAACACAGATCTCGAGGGGAAGCGATGGCGTCCTGAAATTCTGTTTGTATACTGGTTATTAACGCGATCTGTAATTTTCCTTGAAATGGTTCATTGCTTTCTGCTTTCTGCGTTGATATATAAATGTAAAGTAGACGGAAAAATTTAATTATCAATGTTTTTGTATCTTGTGGATTTCATCATCTTTTGGATCACTGGTTCGATATCGGGATTCAAGGTCTAAAGACATTCATTTCATTTTTTCTTTAAAGATTTTTTTATACTTCCAGAATTGTTCATTATGAAAGCAGTAATAAATGGAAAAGTTCACATACGGTTGTCTCTATATTCTACCTTTAAATATTTTATTTGATATTAAGCGCGACTTACATGAAAATGAGTACAAAGTAACAATTTTATGATCTTAATCCTTTCAAACCTGAATTTATATTTAAAAAAAATTGAAAAAAAAAACTGGTCACATAATTATTCTGGGGATCCAAAATTCCCAAATCAAGTCTTCACAGAAAATGAAAATTTGGGGACAATTTTGAACCCTAGGGCCCAAAAATTTTAAATTTTATTTATGATTCAGGTATAGAAATGTTTAAAAAATAATATTCTCCATTTCTATCACATTGAATTTTTCAAAATATAAATAATTGATTAAATCGCGATCTTACTCGTGTTAATTGTGTAAGCATGTGCGGCTTACAGCTGTTTCGGTGCTTCTTCACACCATCCTCAGAGCCTACTACATCTCGGCGTCATCTCGAACTTCGCTGCCTGTTGTGTGGGTGCGTTCGATTGTTGAAAAGTGTTGAAATGTGGTGTCAAAGAGTGTGTGTGTTCTGAAATTGATCTGTGTGTAGAGAATTTGATCAGGGTGTGTTTTGGTGTGTCTGTATATTTCATATTGTTCTAGTGTGTTGAGTTTTTGGTTTTTGGGTTGTATGCGTAGGATTTCCCTGTCTGTATTTATGTTATTGTATGTGTGGTTAGCATTAGATATGTGTTCGGCATATGTAGATGTATTGTGTCCTCTGGTTATTGCTTTAATGTGTTCTTTGTATCGAGTTTGGAATGATCTGCCTGTCTGTCCAATGTAGAAACTGTCGCAACTATTGCATGTGAGTTTGTATTCAACATGGATGTTCAAAATATTTGAAAGTATCGAAGACATTCAAAAAAAGAAAAAAAGAAATAACGTACAATATAAAGTACACCAGACCTGAAGGAGTTAAAATTGTATTCCCTCCATTCCAAAATATGGTACAGTAACAAACAAAACAAATTTGATTATTGCGCATGCGCGCACGAAATGTTTCTCGGTGTAGTATTCTGTTCAGTAGTGAAGGGACTATCAGACAGTGCAGTTGTGAATGTTTCTAGTCTTCTGCAGTGCATAAAGCTATAATATTTAAATAGTTAATTATGAACAGAAATCAAATGGCCACCTGCTGTGTTGTTCCTGTTGCAGAAAACGTAACACCAACCCAGTCAATTTTGAATAGAACATCTAAGGCTCAACTGTCGTACTAAAATGGGTTATAATTTATTGCAGTTTTTATGTTAATTGGCCTGTCTCAAAACAATTTTTTTATTTGATTGATTTGACATCACACAGAATGAAATGTACCTCATTTTTATGATTTTCTTATGTTAATTTATCAAATAAATAAGTATCTAGAACAGGCCTGCACAAACAGCGCTCAACGAGCGCGCGCGCTCCTTCAGAGCGGGAAAGCGGTGTTTACCGCTCGCCGAAACGGAGAGGAAGATACGTCAGAATGACATAGACTTTCTATAGGTAGAGGAGAGGGAAACGGCCACTCAGTTATCTAGTGGAGTGCAGTGTGTAGGCCTATTCTCAGTAACTGTTCCACGTTGCTTACCTACTGCTACAGTACAGTATGGAGGAATCTAAAAGACGGAACATAACATTTAACATTTAACGATTTACAGCTCGAACTTATTGATCTTCAATGTGACCTAAGGGCTAAAGATCGTTTGAATAATACTACTAGCCTGGTTGAGTTTTACAAGACTAAACATTAGCAATAATATCCACGACTACACAGCCTGGCTGTGAAAATGGTTGCTATGTTTGGCTCAACATTTATATTTGTGAGCAACTGTTTTCTATAATCAACTTTAATAAAGACAGACATCGAACATCTGTAACTGATGTTTCATTATGATCAGTAGGCTACTGTTCCTTTCAGCTGCCAACAGAATAATATTTCTTTATTAATTAATAATAGTCCAAGATAGTTTTGCAGACACTGAACGGGAATTCATTTCATAAGCACTCGTAATAGTACTTCCTTTTGTGCATACTTTGTAGTACGAGATCACCCCTTCTTCCAGTCCACCCTTATACAGAGCGCAGCTAATATCCGCATTGCGCTCATGAACTGTGAGCCGGCTCGGAGAGCGCAAACCTTGTGCAGGCCTGATCTAGAAGATGTGTTAAAATTCCATTATATTACTGAGAACTTAAGCAAATATATACCATATTTTGGAATAGAATTAATTACATGTTTCTATACCATATTTTGGAACAGAAGGAGTATCAGATTTTGTTTCTTATATTCTAAAATATTTTGTATATATTACGTTTCTAAGTGTTCTTAAAAATTTAAAACATTAAAACGTTAGTTCTTGAAAAATAAAGTATTTTGAGTTAGGACACTTCTGAATACAAAATGTGATTTATTCTGTCTAAACAGTAAGGAAAATACGAAGATTTATTCTGCTTAAAATCCATTTAAAATTTCTTTACTTCTCTTATGGCTTAAAAAGTGTTTGTTTGCCTACTTACTCTTCTAGAAACTTTAAGTTCCTTTCGTCGGATTCTTTTTCTTTTTTACGTCCAACTTCATTGTGGTACAGAATGTTTGGAAGATTTATATATTGTACATTTTTTAGGAGTTCTTTCAGACGTAAGTGAGTTATAAATATTGTTGTAAAATATTCCTAAGATATTTACGATTTTTAAAACAATGTTATACCACAAGGAAAGCCTGGAAAGCACTACATTTCTTTATGCGTATTTTGAAGAAATCTAACCGAAGGTCAAAAGAATTACCGTACAAAACCCTTGTTTGCCCAATTATGGAATATGGAGCAGTAGGTTGAGATCCGTACAGACAAAAGCAAATCGATTCAATGAAAAAAGCCCAACGCAAGGCAGCAAAATATGTCAAAATGGGAAAGAGACATGGTGAAGAGATAGTGAAAGACTTAGGGTGGGAATCTCTCAAATCAAGGCGACGAAAAACCACTCACCGCATTGTTTAAGGCAGAAATGGGACACAAAGCATGGACCGACATCAATGCTAGATTAGCAACACCATCATACTTAGGCAGGGCAGATCATATTAGGAAGTTTAAATGTAGAAAACAAAGAACGGATGTGGCAAAATTTTCCTTTGTTAACTGCACAATAGTAGACTAGAACAGCTTACTTGCGGCAATCTTTCAGGTGGTCCTCTCAAAATCAATACATTTAAGGAAAGGTTGAGAAGATTAGACTGAAAATGTAATTGTAGGTGCAGTGTAATTATCTAAGTTGTGTCATGTAATTAATTAAGTTGATATGTACATAATTAAGATGATATGTAATTTAGCTGATATGTAAATAAATTAAGATGATGTGTAATTAATTAAGATTATATGTAATTAAGTGGATTTGTAATTAATTAAGGTGATATGTAATTACTTAAATTGGTAATAGTTGGGTGAAATAGAAGTACTTAAGTTAGTTTTACTTTTGCTTATTGTAGGCGTTATTATAGAATAGTTTGTATTTGTAGTCTTAGGTTTATTGCATCTATTTATTTATAGTTAGAAGTAAATTTAGGTTTATTTTTTTTCTTTTATCGTTGTAATTATTTTATAATTGTAATGGTATTATTGTATATTATATATCACTGCCACCGGATGTATACCCAATTGTAGTGTTCATACATACATACATACATACATATATTACATACATACATACATACATACATACATACATACATACATACATACATACATACATACATACATACATACATACATACATACATACATAATTTTATGATTTTCATATTACAGCTTAAATAATTAAAACATAACAATTTCTGAACTTTTTTTACTCCACTTTCTTGGTATTGCATCCTGTACTTCTCTGTTAGATATTTTCCTAAGATATCAATTCCAAAATATTTTGATATATTACGTAATGTGAATACTCCTTTTTGTAAATTATAACCTGCAACAGTGATTAACAATACTATATAATAAAAATAAGCTAGACTTGCCAGATTGTTGATGAAGTTATCTGAGCTGATAGGTTGAGGCTGAAGAACTGTTGAAACGTTTGGATTTAAATTATAAATGCGGCGAATGTTCATTCCCGATCATATTCAATTCTCGGAATAATAATAATAATAATAATAATAATAATAATAATAATAATAATAATAATAATAATAATAATAATAATAATAATAATATAAAAAATTGAAGAGTTCGATGGTTAGACAACAGTCTATTTCGAGACTAGACACATCTCCGCAGAAGAGAATTCATACAATTTCAGATATAACATAAGTATATAGAGCTGTTGTTTTTTCCAATTCACTGCAGGCTAAAGTAAGGAGATGCACTATCACCTTTACTTTTTAATTTCGCTCTAGAATATGCCATTACGAAAGTCCAGGATAACAGAGAGGGTTTGGAATTGAACGGGTTACATCAGCTTCTTGTCTTTGCGGATGACTTGAGTATGTTAGGAGAAAATCCACAAACGATTAAGGAAAACACGGAAATTTTACTTGAAGCAAGTAAAGCGATAGATTTTGAAGTAAATCCCGAAAAGACAAAGTATATGATTCTCGTGACGAGAATATTGTACGAAATGGAAATATAAAAATTGCAGATTTATCCTTAGAAGAGGTGGAAAAATTCAAATATCTTGGAGCAACAGTAACAAATATAAATGATACTCGGGAGAAAATTAAACGCAGAATAAATATGGGAAATGCTTGTTATTATTCGGTTGAGAAGCTTTTGTCATCTAGTCTGCTGTCAAAAAATCTGAAAGTTAGAATTTATAAAACAGTTTTATTACCGGTTGTTCTGTATGGTTGTGAAACTTGGACTCTCACTTTGAGAGGGGAACAGAGATTAAGGGTGTTTGAGAATAAAGCCGTGTTCAGACAGTGATGGATTCCAAGGTGGCTGCGCTGATGGATAGCTTGCGTGCTCACTTGCTGGAAGTAATGCGTTATGGTGGCTCCTTTGGTGGCTAGCTTGCTGAATTTCGAGGGTAGGTTGCTTTCTATTTTTCGTGATGGTTTGCAGGCTGGAACCAAAGATGATGATATAGTATCACCACTGAAACCATGTCGCCATGTTCGTTGTTTTCTAACTAAACCTGTTTTTTTTCTATATTCTTTAGTTTCTAAGAAACAGCAATTAAATATCGGACTTTGGCTGTTTTTCACTTATGGCTTATGTACTTTATTACGACATTTACTATTGTTAATGTAGGACTTTAGTTGTTTTCCACTCACGGATTAATTTCTTTTTGACCATGAGTGTTGGCAACAGATGAAACAGCAGATGATTTTCCAATTTGAACTGTGAAAAGGTGAGAACAACAACCATCACAATAGTCAACACGGGAGCCAGCATCGTACCCACCACGGCACCCAGCTTGCTAGCCAGCAAGGAAACACGCAAGAAAACAAGCACCGTCTGAACCGGGCTTAAGGTTCTTAGGAAAATATTTGGGGCTAAGAGGGATGAAATTACAGGAGAATGGAGAAAGTTACACAACGCAGAACTGCATGCATTGTATACTTCACCTGACATAATTAGGAACATAAGATCCAGACGTTTGAGATGGGCAGGGCATGTGGCACGTATGGGCGAATCCAGAAATGCATATAGAGTGTTAGTTGGGAGACCGGAGGGGAAAAGACCTTTGGGGAGGCCGAGACGTAGATTGGAAGATAGTATTAAAATGGATTTGAGGGAGGTGGGATATGATGATAGAGAATGGATTAATCTTGCTCAGGATGGGGACAATGGCGGGCTTATGTGAGGGCGGCAAA
The DNA here is from genome assembly GCF_040183065.1 of Periplaneta americana. NCBI lineage: Eukaryota > Metazoa > Arthropoda > Insecta > Blattodea > Blattidae > Periplaneta > Periplaneta americana. The sequence continues at coordinate 16,148,166 of NC_091130.1, forward strand.
AGTCATTTGTAAGTAAGTAAGTAAGGAGACAGGGGCATACGCAAGGGAGGTTTACCGGGTTTAAACTCTGCGATTTTGGGCTGTGAAATATGCTGGAATACCGAGTACATAATCAAGCCAGGTAATGGTGACGATCTGCGCGAACGAATAACAAAGAAAGAAAGAAAAAACAAACAAACAAACAAACGGATCTTGTTTGTATAAATTCCACAAGAAATGTACATCCAAGATCTGAATACCACATATGGAAGGTTCCTCATGTAGAATACGATGGTGAATAAATGGAGAAATTATGAAATTAGAGTATATAAGTGTGACTCACTATCCATATAAGTGTTAACATGTTTTAGCGACACGCTGTAGTTTTATGTAGATGGGTATCAAACATGTCGTACAATCCCCTAGCGGGGAGACGAGAGATGAATTGTTTATTTAAATCTATAAAATAATTTTAAAACTAGGACAGAAGATATCTTTCCTGTTCCTTGTATAGTAAAGACTTTAAGAGCAAATCTTGAAATTAAGGAAGAAAGAACAGTTTATGTTAGGACAGTAAATGAAATGCAAGTCGTAAGCTTCCAGTACGATAAAACTCCAGAGCTTATCGCAAGAGAATTATTGCTGTTTAAAGTGGTGCACAGCAGGCAATGCTAGTCGAGAATGTGTACCTACCTCGAATGTAGCTTATTGTAAAGGCTTGGAAGCTTTCGAATTAGCTTACATTTGTGTCTCATGCTATTAATTACAAAGTGTCTTTATACGCTTCTATTAGTAGTAGTAGTAGTAGTATTTATTTATTTAACCTGGTAGAGATAAGGCCGTCAGGCCTTCTCTGCCCCTCTACCAGGAGATTCCAACTACAATATCAACAATAAAATTACAATTAGTATTAAATTTACAATTACAATTACAAATAATATTACAGTTAATATTAAATTTACAATTACAATAAAATCAAAGTACGAAAAGATTACCTGAATAATTAAAGCTAGATAATTTATCATAGAGAAACAAAGAATATTTTATATTTACTGAATTACAAATTAAATCTAGAATAACAAAATTGTATAATGATGAAATTACTGGATATTGAAATATTTTGTGATAGATTAAAGAAACTATTTACAAGTAATCAATTACTGACCAAGTGCCTAGTAAGTTTTCGTTTGAATTCAATTTTATTTCGACAGTCCCTGATGCTAGCAGGTAGCGAATTCCAGAGTCTTGGCAGGGCTATTGTGAAAGAAGATGAGTATGAGGAGGTGCGATGGGATGGTATTGTTAGTATTGTTTCATGACGAGAGCGTGTGTTCAGATTATGGTGGGAAGAAAGGTAAGTGAAGCGAGACGACAGGTACGAAGGAATAGAAGAGTTCAAGATTTCGAAGAGAAAGAGAAGTGAATGTAAATTTCTTTTCTTATCTAGTTTAAGCCAACCTATTGCTTCCAGGGATGGGGTAATATGATCATATTTACGAACATTGCTTACAAAACGTACACACAAATTATGAGCACGTTGAAGTTTCGTTTTGTTGTCGCTGGAGAGGTCAGTCAGTAAAATGTCCGCATAGTCGAAATAGGGAAATGCAAGTGTCTGCACAAGGGACTTTTTTAAGCAAGAGGGGAGATGAACATTTATCCTTTTTAGCACATGGATAATAGAATATACTTTTCTGCAGGTTTCTGTGATTTGCATGTCCCAGTTGAGATTATTATCCATGTGAATGCCAAGATTTTTTACTGAAGAACTGAAAGGGATATGCACTGTACTTACTTTAACAGGGGAAATGTCGAGGTGTTTTACAGCGTCGGTTTGCCGTTTGTGTCCTAATATAATTGCTTGTGTCTTTCCAGGATTTATTTTAAGACGGAGTTTCTTTGTCCATGTCACAATCGAGTCAATGTCTTCGTTCAATTTATCTATAGCGTCATTTACTCGGTCTAAGCGGGAAGAGATGTAGCATTGAAGGTCGTCAGCATACAAGTGATAGTTACAATGCCTTACAAGAGATGTAATATCATTGACATATATTGTGAACAACAATGGTCCGAGTACCGACCCCTGTGGTATACCTGATGTTATGTCAAGCCAGGAGGAGCTTCGATTCCCGGATACAACACATTGTTGTCTTTCCCGTAAGTAGGATTCGAACCAACTCACAGCAGTCTCTGACAAATACATATTTCTCAATTTATGGGTGAGCAGGTCAAAATTTACAGAGTTGAAAGCTTTGCTAAGGTCAAGAAGTGTTAGTATTGTTACTTTATTAGAGTCGATTGCTTCACGAATGTCTTCGGTCACTTTAAGTAGAGCAGTGCTTGTGTTATTAAGATAATCTTTTGAGATCATTCAACTATCACTACCATTGAAAATTCCTAAATTGTGAAGAGTTATTATTCCGTCAAATCTGGGTCGAACTCAGGTGCTGACGAATTATTCTTGTGGAAGGCGAGTTAGAAGAAAGCTTACAGCGTATTCCGAATCTCACCGGACCGGTGGACAACAATGACGTCACGCTGCAGCGAAATAGGAACAAAACTGCTGGAAGGATCGATGGCTGTCATGGCGACTGTAGAAGTTGTTGTTTGTGCTTCGGTAGCTAAATTTTGCGAAATTTCCGTACTGCCATCTCGTTCAAAGAAAAGAGAGCATAAACAATTTATTTCTTGAACCGGTAGTAATAACTGGTCCGTTGACATGTTCGCTCATAAGCCATTAACATAATGTTTTTACGTTGTGCTCATTACAAACAATACAACAGAACACACCGCCATGACACAACAGTGCACGATGTCATTCGTCTGCTAATTCCCGCCCTACACAAGAACCAATCAGTTTCACTGATGGCGGCTGATGCCATCTCTGCAAGTTGATGGCTCCGGTGCGACACCGGTGGAGCATCAGTGACTCCATCGGTGAAATTCGAAACACCGTGATGCCATCAGATTGCTCAGCGCTGAGATTCGGAATACGCTCTTTGTCTGCAATCGTTTCGTTTCCATCAGCGTTAAAAGAGGCTGCCGTTAACAGAGCCCTGGCATGTGAGCTGTGAGAGAAGGGAAAGAATGAGCTATCAGAAAGTGAGTTTGTTTCAGGTTGGCTAATATTATACGAATCTACTGACACGGAAGTTCATCTCAGACTAAAACTATCTTCCTCCTCCATGCTCACTACAGATATAGCCACGCTACATGATAAGATCATAGGACAGGTCTTGTCTTCTCTACTATAAATACAGCAAATTTCTTGTATTTGCTAATATTAAAGAGCGTTCATTTCTGAAAAACTTTATATGCAATTTATATATAAAAATTTAGGATACGATATCTTAGGCCATTTTGAGTGAAAAAGTTCATATGAACATAGGTCCGTTTTCGAACGATGGCCGAGCTAGATGCATTTTTTGGTAAAACGTCGCCCCAATGTGAACCAGACGTTACCATATGCTCCTGACGTGAGACAAGGTCAAGTTCGCAATGAATGACGTAACATTGGAATCTGCATTGTGAGCGATGTAGATAAGAGAAACAAACCGAGGTGGTGGGGATTACAAAAGTCCAATCGCCTGCCCTTGTCTGATGTAATGACACTAAATCCGCAGATAACACAAATAGCCTATACCATCATCAATTCACAGAAGTTCAGTCAGCTACCTACAGTACAGTAGTTATACAGGTACAGTTATCGGAAGTGTTAAGTTGTGTTTTCCAAGATGCCTTATAAATTTTCGACTGCAGAATACGCCGATATTGTGTATGTTTATGGTTTGTGCGATGGAAGTTCTTTGCGTGCCGTCGCTGAATATGAACGACGCTTTCCGAACAGAAGGGTACCAGATCGAAGAGTATTTACTGGCTATGGGGTTGGATGAAAGACTTGGTATAGTAAAGGAAGGGGGAAACGAGAGAGGCGCTAATCGACCGTATTTTGGATGCGGGATAAAGAATAGTTACGTGCAACTCTCCCGAGCGTCTAGCGCGATTCACGCCCGAGCGCAACAGTGCATTGAAGCAGCAGGAGGTACCTTTGAAAATGTGCGAAAACATCAACACCGACTTCTAGAATATTAGGTATGTATGCATACATGAATATAAACTTTAAATTTGTCCGTTATTTGTCTCTAAATGCGAGTTAGTACAATGAAATCTCAGAAGTTTTTGTGAAATCAAAGAGCCATATCTCCGTAACCGTTCGAATGACTTCAGAATTCACATCCCAAAATTTTTTACCTTTCCTCGTGAATCACCCTGTATATACTTGGAATGTACTGTCCGTTACTCAGGAGAAGACGAGCGGAAAGAATGTGACCTTCTTGACTATCGCTGTTGATTATTATAAACATCGCTCAGATAAGCATCCCAGTAGCCAGGTTATTACTCGTGCAGGAAACATGAGTAACAATGCGTATGGAAATTAAAGCTAAGTTGAACAGAAGGAGACCTAATGTTTCCGCTTACTGCAGTACAAATATTGCTCGTGTTGTCTTACGTTATCTGTTCACATCCCTTCCTTCTCAGTCCGCTCTCGTCTTCTCCTGAGTCACAGACAGTACTATAAGCAGTAACATGAGTTGCTGTCAGGAAATCAAAAGGAGGATAGCAATGGCAAAGGAAGTTTTAATAGAAAAGGGAGCATCTTCTGTGGACCTCTGGAAAAATAACTAAGGAAGAGACTAGTGAAGTGTTTTGTATGGAGTGTAGCATTGTATGGGGTAGAAACATGGACATTACGACGAAGTGAAGAGAAGCGAATAGAAGCAATAAATAAGCCAAATAATAAATATAAAGATAATACAAAAAACATATACACACGCAATAAAAAAATAAACAAAAATAGAAAAAACACAGTAAATACAAGAAGAACATTATCCCCTAATTACCTCATTCGCTCTGTGTTAATACTACTCATTGCAACACTAATAAATAACTCTTACCCTTATTTCCTCCGCGCCCTCCACCTCGGCCAGTTCCACCCCCAGCTGTCGAACTTTTGCCTTTAATTTTCCTACACTCTCATAGAATTTAGCGTTATTTAATATACCCTATGTTGCCAAGTGCCCCCTGCTAGAATGGAACGTGTGAAGTGGAGAGACAGAATAAGAAATTAAGCTATGTTGAAAAGAGTGGATGTAGAAAGAATGAAGAATGGCTCGTTTTCAAGATGAAATTTACAAACAAACAAAAATTAATCGTTTCATAATATGTAACAAATTAGTCTGTACTGTACTGTATGCATGCCTAATACTATGCCTATAATAATAATAATAATAATAATAATAATAATAATAATAATAATAATAATAATAATAATAATAATAATAATAATAATAACAATAATAATACTACTACTACTACTAATAATAATAATAATAATAATAATAATAATAATAATAATATATTTTAATACAGTACAACATCAATAATACAGGGACATCATTTTATTTTTAATATTAATCTGGCTATACCTTTAGAGAACCGGAAACACAGTTTGCTATCCCCTTCCACGACTGTAGTTCGATGATACTAGTGTAAAACACAAACAAATCACTCTACTAGGTATAGGAGGGAAGAAAAGTAGTTAATCCGTTTTTGAAAATGGTGGCCGTTCATTTCGATACAGGCTTCAGTTCTTTTGTGCATCTAATTCCATTTGCCAGTTTCGTCCTTCGTACTAGTAACTCTTGTTGAAATAATTCTGTACCTACTCTATAAAAGAGTACCTTACGTACTGTAAATTCAATCTTCACTTCTGCCCGACCCGCACAGATAAAATTACTCAGACGTGCTATCTACTGTCCGTCCAAGTGGTTATGCCGCAGGATCGTAGAAAGGGGGGAAATCACGTGACAGTTAATTACTTAACGAGGCCCTTTTATTTAAGTTATTTTAAACAGTTGTATAATATTACGTAAACGTCCAATTCCTAACAAAAATTAATGTTTTCAGAAAAGAGCTAAGACAGCCCAGCTTTTACAGAGGTGCGAGCAGAATCAGGTGGGGGAAATCGGGATGCTACATAGGCAAACGGACAGTACCTGTGAGAAAATATGATTCAATATTGAAAGCTCTTTCGTCACTGGAAAACGCGAACATATTTCTGGAACGTACTATACTCACTAACTCAGTACTGCTTAATATATGTGGCCTTGGTTCTGTATGGAGGACGGTTGAACTTCATTAGTAGAAGGAGTGGGAGTGAAGTACATTCAAAACCTCAGGTGCAATAAAAATTGAATTACAAATAAAACGATGTCCCTGTAGTTTTTGTTAATTCTCATATAATTGCAATACGGATTGAGGGTACAAATATATTTTCGAGGTACACTATCAAAAAAGATTGAATACTATTGTTCTAGACAAATATCACATAATAAAATAAATATTAACAGTCTTACTAATAAACCGTGTATAGTTTTTATACGAGACTTATGCAGAGTTGAGACAGAAAACGTTACTAATAAACCGTGAATAAGCTATGGACTTATAAACAGGCTGTAACTATACAATGGGAATTGCTTTGCAGTAGTTATAAACACGAAACCCCTTGTTTAAGCGTTGTATATAGAGAAAAAATGGCCGCCCCTCTAACAGCTGTTCGTATCGACTGTCATTTTATGATGATGGTTACCTTGTAACCACAGAAGAACAAACCAAAGATCATAGAATTATTAGAATAATATTGCTGTAGCTTGTACTCTTTGACCAAAATGTAGTGTGGTAATCGATTAGAGCCAGCTGTACTATCGATATTTAACACGCCAAACTAGAGCGCTCTATCGGATGCAATAGAGAACCTCAGATATTCTATTACCTTTCGTAACGAAGTAATGACGAAACTATGACGTAGCTGTGTAACAGTTATACTGTTATACACGACGTATGTAGTGATTATTAGTAAGGAATTTACACACGACTTATAAACGAGCTACTCATTGTATAAGTATAAGACAGTTAAACGTCTGTATATAGCGTTTTTATTAGTAAAACCGTAAGTAAAAACGTTTATTTTTAATTGGGGTGTATAACAATCCACGTCATAGTTAGGAAGAACTGCGCTCTTCCTAAGGTTTAATGAAATCAGAAAAAAAAAGAAAATAAATCGATCATTTATAATTCACCCTTTTCCAGAGGTTTCGAGAAACAGTTCAAAATTTATTCCCTTTGAATTCGAATAACAATAACGAACTCTGTTTTTGGGAATATCAAATTTTAAGATTTAATTTACAGGTAGCGCTCAGTTTGCATCATTTTCATCAGTTACATTAATTCTCGTTTGTAACATGTAGACGCTTGTGATCGTATACATTATTTGTGCTTTCAGCCAATTTTGTTTATTCTATATAAACTGACAGAGTGAATATTTCTGGTATGAATGCGTTTAGTTTCACAACATGGAGTGCATATCGTTATACTTGAATGCATTTGTGAACGCGCTTTATGGAAGCAATGCTTCATTCTATTTATTTGTTTCTTTCAGTTCAAAGCGGTGGAGTTCCGGCGAGGACTGACTGTAATGGAAAAGCCGTTATTTCGTATTATTTTTGCTTACGTCGAACAAAGAAATAATTAAATGTGAAATTCAAACGTAGCTTCAATTTACTTCGACATTGTAACGCAAACAAATTGATAAGCGCTACTCTTTATTCTTATGTTGCTCGTTTAAAAAGAACTGAAACGATAGGCTACACATTTTAAAGGTTAGGGACTTGCACAGTAGAATAGCTGACGTTCTACAGCAGTGATGTCAAAGCAAGCGCATTTTTCTGACCTTGACGTCGTGCGCGGGCAGCAAGCGCTAAGTATGGAAAGAGGAAGGGTTGTGTATATGAATAAGCAGCCTGTTGGATTAAGAAAACAGTGTGCACAAACTTCAAACGGAACGTGAAATTTTATGTCTTTATTTTTATATGGCTTCTTTCTGTTTAATATTATCTATATTGTCTGTAAAACAAAAGTACTAACACTGATTTCTTAATATTGCACTTGTGTTTTAAATCTTAATAACATAATAGAGAGTTAAGAAGGAATATTCACTTAAATTCCATAGTAGTATAATATTATACTGTATTAAGTGGATGAAACACATCATTCATAAAGAAAGTGATATTCCAAAGAAAGAGATTGAGTATGACATGATATGTTGGAATTTACAAAAGTAATCAATAAACTAGTCAAAACAATATTACAGTACAAAGCAAAGTTACCTAGGTACTGTATCTGTTTTAAGTGTAACTAATATTACATAACAAAACTCTTATCGCATTATGCTTTTAAGGTGATAATTGTGAGCAACTTCCTATCATCAGAATATTAAATTATTTTCTCGAAATCTGCTGAAGCTATAGAGCTGACAATTTTACAACACATGGGCACGTATCTTTTGCTTATGATGTAACAGTAGTTCCTTTGTTAATTCATTTCCTTACAAACAATTTCCATGCGAATATTTTCAAAAATTTCAATACACTATCTTCAGTAATAGGTATATACGGTATATTAGATTTACGACAACATTCAGTAGGGCTACTAAATAAATAGGCCTATACCTGAAAATTTCGCTTTTCTATACGAAAAGTTGAGAAAATATTCCGTTTGAATAAAAAAATCAAACTTGTGAAAAATGAGCATTAAAATTAAAACTTACATTCTTATAATGCACTTATACTTCTCAGGCAAATCTAAAAATTACCATGGATACAGTTTTAATAAGTTCTCTTCCTTTTATCTATTGAATCAGTGCTGGCCATCACTGTATATAGCTCGACCAAGCGGCATATACCACCTCTTTCGTCTGTCTCTTTCCTTTCCGCTGTAAAGCGCTCAGGCTCTCCTGGGCTCTAAAGCGCGAGCTTGCGTGTATGGGCATCAATTGACATGCCTGTTCTACAGCCTCATGAAGTGGGATACAAGTAATAAAAGCTGATAGGGGATGTAATGAGATACTAATTATGGCGTAAATCTCTATACTCATATTAAAGTAATGAAATACAATATGTAGGCCTATATATCTTCTTAGACATTATATTATATTTTATTTGATATGTCCCTTTATCTTCACAGACAAAACATTTCAAACTTATATTTTCCACTCGAAACAACGTAAAGAACTCATCGCATTAATAGACTTACTCACATAGCTTATAATAATTTATGTACTGATATTTGTGTGATGGACAACAGCCGTAGGTCAATTATTATTATTAGTATTTATTTATTTAACCTGGTAGAGATAAGGCCGTCAGGCCTTCTCTGCCCCTCTACCAGGAGATTCCAACTATAATATGAAGAATAAAATTACAATTAGTATTAAATTTACAATTACAATTACAAATAAAATTGCAATATTAAATTTAAAATTACAATTACAATAAAAATCAAAGTACGTAAAGATTACCTGACTAATGAAAGCTAGATAATTTATCAACAGTAATCTCACTAGACGTTTTGATTTTATCGATAAATCTGCGAGTGGAACACGAGCAGATTTATCTAGAGAAAATCAAAACTCGAGTGGGATTTAATTGACTATTACACGATTAGAAGAAAGTATATAAAGATTAGAAGTAACGAAGTACTCCAATACAATAAAATATTAATTGACTTACGAAAATACAGCTGTCTTCAAATATATTATTGTACCATCTCAACATTACAAATATTACGCTAGATGCATGCTAGATGGCAGTAGTGAGCAATGCCTTCTCGTCGAGAAGTTCTCGATCTATTATACACGATGGCAATGTTACTAGTCAAGAAGGCTTTGTTGATTCAGTTTCATTTTTATTAAAATGCAACATTCCACTTCAATTATCCGAATCCCAGTAATCAACGTCACTTAACAGATGATTTTCAATAAATCTTAATACTAACAATCTCTGATACGTGACTATCCATAATATCATATAGCAGAAGCTATAACATAACCTAACTAATATACACAAGTGTTAGAAAAGTTTTAATTAACGGCGATGACATAAAAAATAAACATGAATAATTTTAAAAGGAATAATTATTGAATGTACAATTTTCAAATTTGAATGTGGTTGGTGGTTCAATTGATGTTATATTGGACGTGTGCGTAATAGAAGTGGAACTCGTTGATTTAGGCCTACATGGTGTATTCAACTTATTCAGAATTTCCGAATGAATAATTTTAAAAGGAACAATTATTGAATGTACAATTTTCAAATTTGAATGTGGTTGGTGGTTCAATTATGTTATATTGGACGTGTGCGTAATAGAAGTGGAACTCGTTGACTTAGGCCTACATGGTGTATTCAACTTATTCAGGATTTCCGAATGGTGCTCTTCATTTATTTGTAAATCGGATTTCAGAAGATGCATAGGTATTATCAGTGATTTTTACTAATTCTTGTTCTTGAATGCCAATGCGAGTCATATTTGAAACTGCTGTGCATCGACTGGAGTGGTTTGTAATTTTATATACCGTATATATATATATATATATATATATATATATTTTTTGACGTCCAGACCAGCGCAGTTTCAAATGTTGGCAAACAAAGAAACAAATGCTAGGGACGCGATAAAATTAAACAAATGCTAAGGACGCGATAAAATTGTGCGATAAGCAGCCATGATTGGTTGAAATACGTCCTTTCGTACCGTTTTATTGGTCAAAAGTAGTATGATGTAGTAAGAGTGTAATAGTCATAGAAAAATAAAAAATATTTTATATTTACTAAATTACAAATTAAACCTAGAATAACAAAATTGTATAGTGATGAAATTACTGGATATTGAAATATTTTGTGATAGATTAAGGAAACTATTTACAAGAAATCAAATACTGACCAAGTGCCTAGTAAGTTTGCGTTTGAATTCAATTTTATTTCGACAGTCACTGATGCTAGCAGGTAGCGAATTCCAGAGGCTTGACAGGGCTATTGTGAAAGAGGATGAGTATGAGGAGGTGCAATGGGATGGTATTGTTAGTATTGTTTCATGACGAGAGCGTGTGTTCAGATTATGGTGGGAAGAAAGGTAAGTGAAGCGAGACGACAGGTACGAAGGAATAGAAGAGTTCAAGATTTCGAAGAGAAGGAGAAGTGAATGTAAATTTCTTTTCTTATCTAGTTTAAGCCAACCTATTGCTTCCAGGGATGGGGTAATATGATCATATTTACGAACATTGCTTACAAAACGTACACACAAATTATGAGCACGTCGAAGTTTCGTTTTGTTGTCGTTGGAAAGGTCAGTCAGTAAAATGTCAGCATAGTCAAAATAGGGAAATACAAGCGTCTGCACAAGGGACTTTTTTAAGCAAGAGGGGAGATGAACATTTATCCTTTTTAGCACATGGATAATAGAATATACTTTTCTGCAGGTTTCTGTGATTTGCATGTCCCAGTTGAGATTATTATCCATGTGAATGCCAAGATTTTTTTAATGAAGAACTGAAAGGGATATGCACTGTACTTACGTTAACGGGGAAAATGTCAAGGTGTTTTACAGCGTCGGTTTGCCGTTTCTGTCCTAATATAGTCTAGCACATTAGTACAATACGAAACAGATAATAAATACATTAAAATATAACAATAATAAAGATTAAAATTATTCATTTGAATTAAAACATAACCTATAATACCAACTGACATATAGTTGAAATAATAAAGAAACGTAAGAACATCATTGCCAAAATTTACAGATTATACAGGGTGTTTCAAAAATACTTTGACAAACCTTTGGGGCATGTTCCTCACACCAAAACAAGAAAAAAGTTCATATAAACATATGTCCGAAAATCCTTAGTTTTTTAGTTATTAATGAAAGAACATAACGAAACACCTGTTAGATATTGTCAGCTTGGTAGCAAGTGTTGCAACTTTAATCAATTCAGAAACTCATAACAAATGTTCAAAATGTTCTCCTCTTGCTTCCACACACACATGCACTCGTCGGATCATGGACTGTCGCACCCTTTCAAATACTCCCACACGGTATCGACTTGTATCGATAACATCATTCGATCACCTAACAAATTGAATATTATTATCGGTTACCAACTTAAGTTAAGTTGTTGGATTGTACCTCGAAACGTGTTGAACTTAAACTTTTATTGTTATGAATTTTTGAACTGATTAAAGTTGCAACACTTGCTACCAAGCTGACAATATCTAGCAGATGTTTCATTATGTTCTTTTATTAATAACTAAAAAACTAAGGATTTTCGGACATATGTTTATATGAACTTTTTTTTTCTTGTTCTGTTGTGAGGAACATGTCCCCAAAGTTTGTCAAGTATTTCTGAAACATCCTGTATAATATAAATCAATTAGTCATTACTAACTTATACATTAAATAGATCAAAATTACAACCATGCATATTGGCATTTTTATACATCTAGAGACCGGAGAAGGATATTTAAAATTTCTAATATTGAAAATTTTGTGAACTTTAAATTCTTTTATGCTCGACCATGCCGAAATGTAGTAATTATACACCTGGTAGCAGTCCTTTAATGCATGTCATTAAAGTACACCTACTCATTAAAGTACAGGTGTTTTCAGCCAATGACAACTCAGCTTACAGGTGTTCAGCCAATGACAAGTCAGCTTTGTACCGTTATAAAACCGCAAGTATCGATTATTCTCGGATATGCAATCGAAAGAGAATTAGCGAAAAGTCACGGAGGCTGGAAATCCAATACTGTCGCAGAAGGTTATGTTCTGTTACTATAATAATTAGCGTTAATTTTAAATTATATTGAAATAAATTCAATTTGTCATCTCGTTTTTCAATGTCAAATTCAATAATCAAGGTTATACCAAGTTTAACTGGATTACATCAAGGTCTATGACATTATTGTTCCTCGGAAAAAATCAGTACTTTCGCGTCTGCGTACATCCCACAATTCACGACCTAGAACAAGGTCACTTCCGATCTTGTCAAATACAAATAAAATGTATACATCTGAATAATTTCAAGTTAGAAATATGGTCGAGCATAAAAAGTCGTATGAAACTCGCCTATAATGGTAATTAAGAAGCTCGTATGAAAATTATGAAACTCGCTTGCGCTCGTTTCATAAACATCCATACTCGCTTCTTAATTAGGCCTACTATCATTATAGGTTCGTTGCATAATGTACTATTATGTGAATACGAAAGCTGACATTGCCTATGAAAGATTCACAGAAAATATCACATCTGATGACCTTACAAAAGAATATGTAATCAAGTTCATACTGTCTAGCATATAGGCTACGATATTTAAAGTATTTACTAGTTACCTCATAGTTAAAATCAGAGGAAGTAGATAAAAATCTATATGCACGTAAGGATATAAATTATCTTTGAATATCTTCCTTCTTTGGCGGAATCAGTTGTTATAAGAGAATTCCAAGCTACAGATGCATATTCAAGTTTTGATCTCACTAATGTATAGCATAATATTAACAAGGAGTCTGGTGTAGAAAAAGAATAAGTTATTGACCTTATTAATCCTAGCATTCTATTGGAATGAATGTATTTATGTAATCAACATGATTATTAAAATATAATTTAGAGCCAAATAAAACGCCAAGGTCTCTAATGCAAACCTTTCTGTTTATAATTACATTGTTTAAAAAGTAATTAAGTTTTTAAAAACTTGTTACTCCATAGATGTTGACTCTGCCACAACATGTCAGAGACTGTTAGACATTATCTAGTTTCAAAAATGAACTGAAATTGCACTTTTTCAATTCAGATTCCCTTCAATTACAGCACTTTTTCAATTCAGATTCCCTTCAATTATATGCCCTTTTCTTTGCGATAGTTTTGTAAAAAATGAATATATTTCTTTTCCTTTCTTTCCCCTTTTTTGTTGTCTTGATCACCGGATGAACTAATTATTAATATGATTTATTGTGGATTTTATTTAATTTTTATATATATTTTTCTTCTTTTTGTTATTATTTTATTACATTCTATGTCGTTGTATTCTTCCTTATGTTTCCCTATTAACTATTGGTACTAACTGATTTGCTTTTATTATATCGCAATCTTTAGATCTGTATTTTACTTTCTTTTTTTATTATGGTATTATTTTCAATGTTGTTTAGTGTCGATTTTGTTATGCTATTATTTTTTTGTAATATGTTAGTATTCTATTCTTTAACTTTTTGTTAAATTTTCACTGCTTGTATACTTTGTGATCTGGTAGAGTGTAAGAGAAGGCCCTAGGGCCTTAACTCTGCCAATATAAATAAATAAATAATTATTTCGCTCATGTTAATTTATTTGAAGTAACGTTCACCGCAATACATTAGCCACGACTCTGCTCCGTGTTTTGCTTCATGAACGCTGAATAAAATCCACAAATTGTAAAAATAAAGCAGTCAAACCGAGATAGCTGAAGGGATGGTGTGCGCCACCGACCTACATCCCACTGCAGTCTGACGATATTAGGAACCTTCAGCTTTAATAGAACGACCAAACAACGTCGGACGCTAAATGTCATTGGTATGTAAACGCCGGCTTGTGTTGTGCAGTGCAATCAGCACTACAGGAGACGCACGACCTGCACATCGCGATTGGGCCACCAAAACACGGGGCGTGGCTTAATCGTGCCGAGTGGACATCGCCGAGTTGGTGACCTCGCGGAGATCAGAATGTGGGTCAGATGTAGTGCGGGATCAGGCTTGATAGAATATTCGTTGGCCAAATAAAAACTAAAAGGAGGAGAAGAGTGCACTAACAGGCCGCAAATTGATCGCAGCTCCTGCAGCAATCCTTTATCCTGACGGCGGCATCGCGTTTCACCGCCTCCTACAGTAATTCCTCAAGCTCACCCACGCAGCTACAACAAATTATACTGCAGAATCGTCAAGTGCGTCGATGACAATCAATCAAGGGCAAAAGAAGAGATTAAATCCTAGGACTAACAGCCCTAATAGAGCTTAAGTCCACCAGTCCACTTATGTCTGCTTATCGCAGCAGAGGTGGACGATCATCCAACGAGTATAAGTCGCACAAAATTATTTTCAATTGGAATGTTTGGCTGCTAAGCGAGATCTTTTGACCTGTCGCCTTTAAGACAGATCAAATGTAAGGGCTATTCCATCTCAAATCGATCTAAATATAGAGAAAATTCACCTTGCAATTTTTAAATACAATGACATTTTTTCTGTCCGTAGACAACTGTGATACAATGCTTTGTGCAAAGTTTGAGGCAGACTGCCTCCGTGGTCTGTTGGTCAGCATGCTGGCTTCCAGATCAGGAGGTCCCGGGTTCGATTCCCGGGCTCGGCGCTCGGTGAATTTTTCTTGAAGAAGAATTCCCTAATTCCCTGGGTGTCTAGAGTCTGGATATTTGTATGAATGTGAGTGTAATTGTCAGTGTGCCGGGTTAATATTAATTAACTAATCATCACAAATATAAAAATACATCAGGACTGTAGCTGGGCAGTAACCTGAACACACGTTTCAGCGTCACATTGTTGACAAGTAACTCCATCTGTTAGCACAACCATAAAGCATCTAGTAGATGCTATAGAGTTACCAACAACGAAAAAAAAAAAAGTTTGAGGCATCAGAACTTAATAGTGTTTAAATCAATAATATTTAAACTTATCGTATTTTCATAAAATTAGCAACTTTAAACTGTTGTGGCTCCTAAACCCTTTACCCAACGACCAAAATCATGGTTTATTTTGATGCTGAGAAATTAAAGTTTATATTGATACATAAACAGTTTTTCTTACTTTTATGGAAATGGAGAAATTTAGATTTTTCTTCATTAAGACGTCTTTGGCCACGAAAAAATATTTTTAAAATATATGGTTTGATTCCGCATTGAAACTACAAATAAACACATATTTTTTACTGGTGCACCGTTGATAAGAAAGTATTGAAAATATCAAATAAATAAAATAAATAGTACGCGCGTGAACTAACCAGCTGACTGTGAGCCGGGAGCTAGCGGAGGTAAGCAAGGCCAGTAGACATAAACACGTGATGTGTCGTCTAGCAGTCATGGCTGTGCTAGCTTTATCACAAGTTTTCATAAACACAGGAGTAAAATGATGCCCAACAACGCTCGCTTATCTTCAGCTCTCGGCCAGTGCGTGCGGTACTGCGCCGTTCAAGCCCAGGCGTGTGAAAATAATTTATTTAATGCCCTCGAAACTTATTGCCGTACCACTAAGCAAACAATGCCGAATCCCTCTTAATAATGCAAGGTTTTTTCTCAATATTTTTTTACATTTTTACAAATGGCCAAAAAGCCTAAAAGCAAGTAAAATCATATTATCTGTCTCTCTGTGTACAATAAAAATAAGGATTACTTCTTATCATAACCGACCAAATGTCGGCTTCAAAATAAGCTCTCGTTCAATGTTCTGCAGTAAATCGTTCAGAGTTCTGAGCGCTGAAAGAGGCTTGTTTTTATGAAAGACGCTAATTTTGTATCTCAATAATATGAAAACCGTTTGACTTTCGATAGTATACTTTTGAAAATGCACTCCCCTCAGTACCTTGTATAAGTAGGAAAAAAATTAGAGTATAAAAAATGCGAAATTTTTTACTGATCGATTTCATATGGAATAGCCCGTATGAATATCGACAACTGCTGAAACTGTCGGCGAACAGTTGGCTTATTGAAAATAGTGTCGCACAGATGAATAATATAGCGGAAGTATTTTTTTTTTATTTTTAATAGGTTATTTGAATCCTCTGTCCCTCTATCGACAACCGCTGAAACTATTGGCGAACTCGTGATTTTAAAATTCCCTAGATATATTCAAAATTACACATTACCGCTAAACTGGAGAATTAGGTACGAGAACTTTCAACCGTGTCGTTACGATTATGATCAAATGGAACTAAATACACAATGTCGCCAACGTAATGGCATGACGTTGGCCTGTGGCGATCATAGAAGGAGAAATTTGTTTTTTCTCTCTATCTCCTTCGTTCTCAACATTACTGACAGATAGCAGCACTGTTAGCGACAAGGTTATGGAGTTTGATGAGGAAATACATATATTAGTATAAATTAGACACAGGCATAGTGAGAATATACATACTAGGTTCAAAAAGTTCCCGGAATTTGCTAGTATCATAGAAACAACGTACCTTAAACACTATTCTACAGCATTCCTTTCAAAATAGTTGCCTTCCGCAACAACACACTTTTGCCAACGCGTGTAGAGTTCCTGGAAGCAGGCCTGGAAGCCATTTTGTGAAACCCGTCTTAGTGCTCTCGTCGCGTT
This sequence comes from Periplaneta americana, assembly GCF_040183065.1. Lineage (NCBI taxonomy): Eukaryota > Metazoa > Arthropoda > Insecta > Blattodea > Blattidae > Periplaneta > Periplaneta americana. The sequence goes on from NC_091130.1 coordinate 16,165,385, forward strand.
TGCGATAACCTCTTCAGCATTGAATCTCCGTCCTTTCAGATGACTTTTCAGACGGGGAAACAGAAAGTAATCAGATGGTGAGAGATCAGGAGAGTCTGGTGAGTGATCCAAAGCAGTTATGTTGTGCTGGCAAGAAAATTCTTTACAATAATTGCGCGATGAGCAGGTGCATTGTCATGCATAAGGAACCAGTTGTTTTCTACCCACTTTTCTGGACGTTTCCTTCTCACTGAGTCCCGGAGGCGAAGGAGGATTTCTACGTACAATTCTTTCATTACAGTACGACCTTCTGGAATGAACTCATGGTGGGTGAGACCCTGAGAGTCGAAGAAAACTTCCAACATAACTTTGCCTTTGGAAGTGTCCCTAGGAAATTTTTGCTTCCGAGGAGATGTTTTCAATTTCCACTCAGATGACTGTCGTTTAGGGACTGGATCGTACAAGTAGCACCAAGTTTCATCACCAGCAATAATTTTGTTTAAGAAATCTCTGCAGGAGTTTTGTGTAACAAAACACAGAACTTGATGTTTGTACGTTGCTCTGTGGATATAATTACAAAGTGCGACGAACAAACAAAACACTATAATAAACAATTGCCTACAACTCAAAACCAACAATCGCCATTATCAACAAACTTTAAGGAAATGACATCATAAATGTTACCAACAAAACAAATGTATAATATCCCTTGTTATATATTAATACGAAAAATGGTAGTAAAATTCCGGGAACTTTTTGAACCCAGTAGTATATTAATATTTCGAAATATACTTCCGTTAGGATATGTTGCTCTTTAAAAGTATTTTGAAATACATTCTCATTCTCATTAGAATTAGCCTGTGTTGTTCCTTATTAATAGTTTCAAATATATTGACATCATCATTAGACACTGTTATTTTCTTATTAAGAAAGAATCTTGTGTTCGACTATATTTTACTCTCTCTCAGCGTGTATTTGCGTAAATATTGTGAGTAGATTAAATGACTTAAATGAGATAATAGCTAAATGACATGAGGTTATGGAATGTGACAAGGTTAGACAAGGTTTGATGACGGAATAAATGAGTGACATAAGGTCGAGGAATGTGATACGATTAGGTTAAATTAGTTGAAGGATAGGAGATTTTAACATTCAGTTTCCTATTGTTGATCTGTTGTAAGATTAAACGCAAGCATTATACCTTTCTCTCATTTAGTTTTGGAAACTTGTCACTAGGCTGTATCTTGCAAAGTGTCCATTTTATCTGGAACTCAATCTCTCTCGCAGTTTCTCTTGTTTCATCACGGCCGAATGGGTATATATTTTCGCTATCGATGTTTCTAGTCGATCGTGGCCCTTATGAGAGTTTATGTTTCCTAATATTGATAAACAATATTATGATCAAAGCGGTAGCGCTAAAACGTTTTCCTAAAGACGAGGTAATTTCTCTAGACCAAAAATAAAACAGCAACGCGGTCTTAATTACGTAATTGGGCCTAACACTTTGGCGGACATTAACTGCAAATTTACTTTCGTTCATTTCAATGATATTCCCTGAACCACACTTTTTTTTCTTTCATTCCGTTGTGACAACCTACTATAAGATGTTACTACATTTGTATTTCCTTTCAGTGTATTCAAATTACCGACGTTATACTCCGAAAAGCTTGTACTTGACTAGTGGAGTCAATTATTTAAGAATATAGTCGCGAATTTCACTACCACCATTTCGACTGTCTTTTGTTTCACACGGCTCGGTACGGCCCGGTGACTACTGGCCACCGTAGTCGGCGTTGATCTAGCGTTCGTATTATCCGGTTGTTCCCACGTTAGTATAGCTGAGCTTCTGCTGACCAGAATATGTCTACATTTTCATGTAATAATTACATTCATTATCCAGTTGTTATAGATAATTGAGCTTCTGCTGACCAGAATATCTCTACATTTTCATCTAATAATTACTTTCACTATTCAGTTATAGATAATTGAGCTTCTGCTGACTAGAATATCTCTACATTTTTATCTAATGATTACTTTCATTATCCAGTTGTTATAGATAATTGAGCTTCTGCTGATCAGAATATCTCTACATTTCCATCTAATAATTACTTTCATTATCCAGTTGTTATACATAATTGAGCTTCTGCTGACCAGAATATCTCTACATTTTCATCTAATAATTACTTTCATTATCCAGTTGTTATAGATAATTGAGCTTCTGCTGACCAGAATATCTCTACATTTTCATCTAATAATTCCTTTCATTATCCAGTTGTTATAGATAATTGAGCTTCTCCTGATCAGAATATCTCTATATTTTCATCCAATAATTACTTTCATTATCCAGTTGTTATAGATAATTGAGCTTCTACTGACCAGAATATATCTACATTTTCATCTAATAATTGTTACGTCTGTAGCATTGAAGTAATGAATGTATACTATTATTTCATGTTCTGATTTCTAATCATGATTGAATTCATAGTTATAAAAGAATCAATGCAATATTAAATTCATGTCAATCAAAATCTAACTGCAATACATTCTGGTTGTCGTTATATTTGTAGTAATTAAGAATTAATGTGACTTTTATTGAAGAATAATATGTATCTATTCTGTATAACGGAATGACTAATACATGGAACATATTAGATTGTTAATAGAAATGCTCAAAGAACAGAAGTTCGCCACCAAAATCCATAATCAATATAAACGAAAGTAAATAACTTATGCTTATGAAAGTTCTGTAGTATCTTTCGGATAATGTTTTCGAAAAAAATCACAATGTAAACTTTAAATAAATCAGAAACACATCATTCGAAAGTTGAATTTTGTGCCTTGTAGCCAATAAAATACCTTGAAGAACTATTTGGTGGAAATTTTTTCAAAGTAAGAGTCGACTTCATGAATTTTTTTCTGTATTAGCAATTTTCCCTACAAGAACTTGTTAGTGGCGTTCAAAACTTCGCCCTCTGTACGGTATATAGAGTTAAATAAGTGTGTTTAAGCTGGAATGAGCTAAGCTAGGACGCACTTTACTTTACGACAATATCTTCCTAACCAGTCCTTATAAATTACAAAAGAAGCCGTGGAAGCTTGCGCACGACGACAAGTTATTGTGGTAATTCCTACCTTGGCAGTTGATGTGCCATTGTTTGGGAACCTCTGGGTTGAGTGTGTCGACAGGATGGGCTCATCTTCAGCCGGCCATTCATATTTAATGTTGCCAGACGAAGTAACGGCCGTTGGTTTCAACGGTGGCTGAACTGCCAGGCAGGAAATCCATCCAGCCCATCCCGGTGGGAGCTAGGTAACTGCTGGCAGGCTAGATGAACACCTTCTCTTCAAGCTCTCATCTCTGTGATCTGTAAATAAAGACAGGGAGTGAGGCTTCCTCAAACTGCGGCGTAACACGGAAACCTGATGTTCGATATCAGTACTACACGCCCATGGCCATATTGGTATTGGAAACGCGTTTTCCAGACCACTACAGAACTTGATGTTAGGCAGTGAAGGGCTAGAGTGCCAAGTCCAAGCGCTATCGCCGTGTTCTGTTGTCTCCGGCAACGTGGACACATCCGGTATTGCCGTACATTTATTAACAATACTTTTTTAGTATCTTCACTGTGACTCCCTTTCCTTTGCACTTCTACTCGCCAAACTCTACACATAATTTCGCTCCGATGAAACCACAGAATTTAACAGCGCAATAGAAATCTAACAAGCAAACATTCTGATAGGGGCAGATAAAAAAGTTAATTTTTTTTCTTTCACCATGTTAATAATGTCAAAATAGTACCTACATTATGCTTCGAGCCTATAATGGTAGTAATTAAGACGCGAGTATGTTTGTTTATGAAAGGAGCGCATCATACTAGCGTCTTAATTACCATTATAGGCAAGTTTCATACGACTTTTTATGCTCGACCATATTTCTAACTCGAAATTATTCATAAGTATTCATGTAATGGTTATGTAAGTGAGGAGCGGAACTGACCTTCTAAATTGTGAGATGTGCGCAGACGCGAAAGTATTGACTTTTTCCGAGGAACGAATGTCATTGACCTTGATATAATCTAGAGAATAACATGAACATTAGTCTTGATATAACCTGGAAATTGATTTCGAATTGAAAAACGAGATGACAAATTGAATTTATTTGAATATTATTTTTAGGGAGGCCGAGACGTAGATGGGAGGATAATATTAAGACGGATTTGAGGGAGGTGGGATATGATGATAGAGACTGGATTAATCTTGCACAGGATAAGGACCGATGGCGGGCTTATGTGAGGTCGACAATGAACCTTCGGGTTCCTTAAAAGCCATTTGTAAGTAAGGAAGAAGATAATAATAATAATAATAATAATAATAATAATAATAATAATAATAATATGTTTACTGAAAATTTCCTGCTTGTATTAGTTTGTACGTTTATTCTCTGAATTATTGCCAGTGACTTTTTAATCATCTAGTATAACCTAGAACTCTTATGGCAAACTTTGGTTAGTGAAGCAGATTTTACTGTTTGTAACGATCCCGACGATTAGGGTACTCTTCTAATCCCGTTTTTCGTTAACAAAAAGTGGAAAACAGAGTCTAATTTAGAAACGTGCATTCTTTAATTCATGACAATAAATTAAAAATGTGCAATCTAAACATCTTCCAGTTTTCCCATCAAATTCACTTTACTCAGCTTTATGTTTTGTTTTATAGTATTTTATATTGTATCATATACAACGAAGGACTACACTCTAATTCTGGGTAAGGATAGATTCTTCCATTGCGGATTAAAAATGCTGTTTTAGATCCAATAATTTTTTGAGTTGGATATTATTATGTCAACAAGTGATAACAGCACCAAAGTCTCCTGCTCGATCAGGGAGATTTTGGGTCAACATATCATCAGTCTTCTCTGTTAGAAGTCTCCAGGAACTGAGAAAGAAATAATGGCTAATATGGACCACACTGTATATGCATAATAGTGAAATGAATAATTTAAATAGTGTATGACAATATTAATTAAAGGTGAGTAATTAATTAATAGTGGGAAATGATTTAACGTTTGTTCAATTCGGCTTTATAGTTGTAGTGAATACAGTATATTATGTTTACTACATAATTAACGAGGCATTGGTATATTATGTATAAACTAGAAAACAAATATCAATATTTTCTGTCTCGAAACGATAAATCATAGCAAAATCACGGGAGAATTACGTCACTGTTGGCTTTGTTGGCGTATTGGTATTGTGTAGTGTATGTGTCATGTGTTAATAGGCTTATTACAAGGATTAAATTTTTGACAACTTTTTCGCTATTCTTTTCTTAAATTTCATGAACTACACACGTGTGTAACTGATTGTAACTATATTTATCACCTATTTCATATGATTTTATTTCTTTATATCAGATTATAACAGAGACTGTTAGCTATTTATACTATTTTAGTTTTTACTTAGTTTATTTTAACGCGAAATATTGATATTTATTTTATATACATTTATCACATTTTGTATACGATAAACATTAATAATTTTGTTTTAGATATTTTATATAATTATTTCTGTTTTTGCATAACAGATGTAGTCCTGTTTGTTTTTACTTTTATCAAACTTCAGTTAGTATAATACATTGTAATAACTATTAATTTCAGTCATTTTGTATTTAATTTTACACGTAACAAGGTTTGATTATTAATCCTAATATCAGATTCGAATCCTACTGAAACCAACTCGAAGACGTCCACTCTGAAAAAAGAGCTATACAGGGCGTTCATTTCAAAGCTTCCCAGTCTAAATAATAATATAATTTAAATTCAATTTAATTAAACAAAAAAACACGTCAATTTAGATATTGAGGGGGAAGTTTAAAATCAGCCTTAATTGCATATTAGTTTTCACCCTCTTACCCCCAGCCATCCCCATTTTGAAATTCCAAATGTCACCCCTATCTTGTGATACTTAAATAATATGAAAGAGTATTCAATTGTTTATAGCCTATGCATCATTAATTTGGTTTCGATCTTTTGTTTTCTATCGTTGCCTCACAACCTGGATTGTTGTTATTGTTGATTAGAGCTGAAGATAATAAAGTTACAAAAACGTATTGAGCATTTCATGTAATAGTTGTGTTTGTGTATTAAATTATTTTAAAATTGTATATATGAACTTCAAGAGAAGAGAAATCATCCTTATTGGTTAAATTTAGGCAATTACAAAAAAATAAGCTGTGTTTTCATCCTACAATCAACTGACAATAACAACAATACAGCTTGCCAGTCGACGATAGAAAACGAAAGATGTGAAAACAAATGAATGAGGTGTACAAACAATTTATTGTACTCTTTCAAATTTAAGTATCACAAGATAGGCGTACCATTTGCAATTTCAAAATGGGGGTGGCTGGAGCTGAAGGGGTGAAACCTAATATGCAGTTAAGACTGGTTTTAAACTTCCACACCTCAATATCTAAATTGACGTGTTCTTTGTTGAATTAAATTATGTAGTTATTTAGACTCGGAAGTTTCGAAATGAACGCTTTGTATATGAACTTACTACTCATTTTACCCGAGAATACCAACTCAATTCAGTTACAGTTACCGGATCGATGGTAAGTACAATTATTAGGTATTGTTTTAGGTTATGTAGTGTAATTTCAGTTTGTATGTATTGCATTACTGTTTCATGTAATTTTCTATTAATTTAGCTCTGCTATATATTCCAATTATTATTGTTTTTTATTTAACATAATTTCAGTTTATATAGAGCAGAATGTTATCTGTTATCTTGTTATTATTAGTATCATCATCATCATCATCATTATCACCACCATTATTGGTATTATAAACACACCACAAGAACACATCGAAGAAATCATCCAAATCACAGACATCACAACAAAGCAAAACTATTTCACACACAACAACAAATACTACACCCAAACAGAAGGATTGCCAATGGGATCACCCATATCTAGCATAGTAGCAGAGATATTTTTACACAACATAGAACAAACATACATACTCAACAATGAACACAACAAATATGCAGACAACATAATCTACTGGCACAGATACGCAGACGACATACTCGTACTATACAAAGGAAACAAACGACAAATACACAAACTACACCAATACATAAACAAATACACCCAAAACTCCAATACACACTGGAACTTGAATACAATAACTCCATAAATCTCCTAGTCATCACCATAACAAAAGTTGACAACAAACACACCTTCAAAATATACAGAAAACCAACCACCACCACCACCACACAGATACACAACACATCTAATCACCCCACACAACACAAACATGCTGGATTCAGGACAATGGTACACAGATTACTCAACATACCCATGAGCCAACAACACTACAATGAAGAAGTGAACACAATCAAATACATAGCATAAGAAAATGGTTACAACCCAAACATAATAGACAACATCATAAGGAAGACAAAACAAAAACTCAACAAACACAGAAACACACAAAACACAACACAAACACAAGAAATACATCACACTAACATACGAAAACAAAAACACACACAAGATCGCATCCTCATTCAGAAAACAGAAATACAACATAGCATACAGAACAGAAAACACACTACAAAGATATCTCCACACACAAACAACACAAACAAATAAATACAACCACACAGGCGTGTACAAACTCACATGCAATAGTTGCAACAGATTCTACAGTGGACAGACAGGCAGATCATTCCAAACTCGATACAAAGAACACATTAAAGCAATAACCAGAGGACATAATACATCTACATATACCGAACACATAACTAATGCTAACCACACATACAATAACATAAATACAGACATGGAAATTCTACACATACAACCCAAAAAACAAAAACTCAACACAGTAGAACAATATGAAATATACAGACACACTAAACACACCCTAATCAAATTCTCAACACACAGATCGATTTCAGAACACACACACTATTTGACACCACTCTTCATCACATGAACGCACCCATACAACAGGTAGCGAGGTTGAGATAGCGCTGAGATCTAGTAGGCTCTGAGGATGGTGTTAAGTAGCACCGAAATAGCTGTAAGCCACACATTTTTACATAATTAACACGAGTAAGATCGCCATTTAATCAATTATTTATATTCAAAATGTTAAAAGTAGTGTACGAAAGATTCAACATGGATTATAAACTTCAATTCGTTGGTAATTTTTAAGCTGTGTATCGTCAGTTACAATAGCTATTATTTTCAATTTGGAAGTTCCGGTTACAATATATCCCGAGTAGAAATAGAAATTGGTTAAGAGGAATGACAAATTAAAGGATATTTAAGAAATTATTTTAGGAAAACATACTTAAGTATTTGTGTACACATTCCTTCCTCCAAGTTAAAAACAAAAACACACATCCAACATTCTGTGATGAATTTTTTTGTGTGTATTTATGCATGTCATATCTACAATATGATGCAAAATAACACTTCTCTACCTTTGATAGTCTGATAAAAAATAAATTCATTTTAAAAAATGGTCAAATATCTAAAACAAAATAAAAAAAATATTGTTTATTAAGGAATTTAGTTGAAAGAGCATGATATTGTAAACATGAGTTTCAGGAATAAAATAAAAGAGAAAGAACATGAAAAAGTTAACAAGTTTATGAGTTATGAGGGAAAAGCTTCATCACTGCACAGTGAACTTTGAATTTTGAAAAAAAAAAATAAATAAATAAATATTTTTTTAAATCATGAAAATATTCGTTTCATACAGCAGAGGGTAGTATTTTACGTATACCAATTGTACAAGATACAGTAATAGAGGAAAAAAATGTTGAATATTTCCAAAAATTTTACTACTGTAAGCTATACCTAACCCCTTAAGCTTATAACATAATAATAATAATAATAATAATAATAATAATAATAATAATAATAATAATAATAATAATGTATGTATGTATTTATTCACACTGCAGTGGGTATATACCCGGTGACAATGGTAACTAATTACACTCAATAATGACAATAATAAACTTATTAATTAAAAATACAATTAATAATAATACTAATAATTAATACTAACAATAATTAATAATAATAATAATAATAATAATAATAATAATAATAATAATAACAACAACAACAGGGAATATACTAAATTAAATGAAACGATCACTTAAAATAACATTTGAAATAAATCTAATTTGTATCTTTAAACTAAGATCGAACTAAAACCCACGAGTATGATATGTTCATATCTGCACAAGTACCTTTCAAATTACACTCATTTCGCTGTCAACTCACTCACTGCACTGGAACTACGACACATTTCACTGATTCTATCCTGATTTCACTAACACTTCAAAAACATTTCACTGTTCAAATACTTTGCACTGCCACTATAAACTATAAAGCTTCACTGACAGGAACACGTTTCACTTACACAGCACACTTCACTGACACGACATACTTCTTCACTGATACAACACACTTCGCTGACACAACATAATTCTTCATTGATACAACACTTCAATAACAACATATCATTTACACCCTTTAAATACTGTGTATAATTACCGTCTATTAGTAAGGTCCTTAAGCCTATTTTTAAATACATTTAAGAACTAGCTAAGGTAAATAATGTCTTTATGTTTTATAGTAAACCTAGGAAACATAACTGTAAAGTGTATATGATTTGATGGAAATAAACATTCATATATTCATGATGAAACATCAGAGCAGACATACAAGAACAATGAAAATATCCTTACTAGTACATGGACAAAAACTTCGGAATTAAATTTATTGTGAAATTAAGCGAAGAAATGAACTAGGAAGCAGTTTCTTCTGTAAGTGGGAAGCACTTCTATCCCCAAGTTCGTAAGTAACCGTTGGATATTAAGACTGTGTACATTTCTTCTCTAAAGACTCAAGTCTGAGAGTTTCTTCGAAATGTTGGATCTGTTATCCGTTGTAATTACCCAAGAGTTTCGTTCGGAGTTGGCCAACGCGAGAAGAGAGCTCGCGCCTTACATCTTTTCTCAACTTGTTTACGTTCTACTGAGAACCTGAGTAAAGAAACTAATTCTCTCACCTTTCGCTGCTGCGGAACATGGGAGTTCATTCCGAGACGAGGAAGCACTGTAGCTGTTCTTTGAAGACTTAACTCTGCCTCAAGTGTGTTGACCGCACAACACTGCTCGGAGAGGAAAATGTTCTCTTTGGAAGTTTATTGTGCTACTGTAATATTGTAATCTTGTTACGGTTCAATGAAAGTAGAATATACTGGGTGTTCATTTCAAAGTGTGTCATGACGTCACTGTTGTTGGGTCACCGATTTGAAGCGAGTTTCAGTTTATATGTTAGAAAAGTTGCCTATTATTTAAGGCGTTCTTCAATCTGAACTTGAGAATGTGTACGGTATAACTTGAACGTCGTAGCAACAGATGGCGGTCTGTACGGTCTGTGTGCTACCATAACCTCTTTCGAACTGTGTTTTGCGCCGGCAAGTCGTACGCAGGGTATTTGTTATCATCGGTTGCGTACGGTAACATTCCACAACACAAATCAAATGCTCCGTGTCCATGTTGACCGTCGAAGTTAATGTCAACAAATACGTAAGTAATCGTCTTAACCCTCTCCCCATATCTCGATAGTACGTATTTCCAAACAGTTCACATTCCTGCCACTACCGGCGTTACCGTACGTATCGGCACGTACTCTTCAGAATGAACGCCGTACTTGCTAGGCAACTTCTCTGCCTCTTAGATTATACACCTGAGCTGCGGAAGTGTAGGAAGATTGAATTCTCTAGGCTCATCGGCTAGCCACATGACGGCATGCAGCGAGCCAAGACACATTTTGAACTGAACACCCAGTAGATATCTCTGATTAATCTTTGAATAACTGGGAAATCTGTCAAGTTACTAATGCAAACTATACAATACAATCAGTAGCGGTTCCTCGGGGGAGGGAAGGGAGGAACGTCCTTCCTCACATTTTCTTCTTTTGAAAGTAAATACCAAATAAAATAAGTGCCTTGAAATTCGAGGAAGATTCGATCATTTTTAAGTTCACAGCTATAAGAAAAACTCGGTTGGTCGAGTTTTAAACGACGCGCGCTCATGTGCTGTAGAAAACTGTGCGAAAGATGCGAGATTGTCTGTGTAGAGCAGTGGCCGGCAGATGTTGCAGTGATGACGTAAGAGCCAGTCAGGCCTCAAGAGCTTGGAAGAGCGAGCAGTTGAGTCGTATTACTGTTATCACGCACCAGCGCAGTGGCGTCAGTGCAGCAATGATACGACAGTTCTTGGAGATAAATTGATGGAATCACATTCCTGTATTTTGCTAGGGAATAACTACTCTGCGGTCATGATGGCAACATTCTTGGCAAATTCCCCGTCATTGCAATGGCTAGTGAAATCCTATATCTTAAGCCTTAAGCTTACCATTGATTCACTGACAGTGTGCTCCCTAGCTTCACTTAACAATTTATCTTTCAATTGCTGCACTAGTACTTGTCGATAATCATTTGTGTGGCACAGAGAATAATGGCATTGTATACTGAATTTCTTTACATGCTGAAACAGCTTGCCACAAATCAAACACTTCGCCATTCCTCCATACTCCATAACACAGTTTGATCTCGACAAAGCATTTAGCTTGGGCACGGTAGTAACACAAAGTGATGGTATGTTTCAAAAGTTGAAATATACTTTACATATTACTCACCAAGTTAGGGCCTAGATAGTTCAATCTGTACATTGTGTAGGAAAATGTCTGTTAAAAACACTTGAACTGTTTTCAAGTTTCCGAGTAGACAAAGTGTTGTAGTACTGCTTAAATTATTTATTTCTATATTTGTATATTTATAGTAGTTTCGGAGCCTCATTTACATAATGCGAACGCTTCTGCAGCTGGCTGTAATATGAATTTCATATTATTATAAGTATATTAAATTTGATTACAAACCAAAATATTTTGTTACATTGATTTATCACGGATGTACAGTTTTGTTTTCGTACAAATGTATTGTAATTGTGCTGTTCCCATACTACCTCAGACGAATGGATCGCGCTCTGTCAGTGCATAGGCGCCGTACCACCACTGTTCAGTTGAACCTTCTCTCCTCGCTGTGCTCAGTATGAAGAGATTGCCGAGCAAAGAGCGTGGCGGCTCCGTGGTATGACGTCACAGAGTACGGAACATGCCGGTCACTGGTGTAGAGGAAAGGCACTCCATTCCTCCTCTACTCAGTTAACACACATAGACAACAGCGCACTAGCGGCCAGAGAAAGAAGCAGAGTTTTAAAGCAAGTAAATGAACGAAGAGGGAGGAGATTCTCCTCTGAATCAGTCATGAGTGGGAAATAGAAACCGACTGGTCGTGCAGCAAGCTCGCTACCGCTGCCACCTAACGATGCTGCATTCAACCGGACTATAACACATCTAGGAGGAGACACAACAAAAACAGTTTCAACGCAACACTATGAAAGACACCATGTAAACATTTTTAAAATTATAAATCAAAAATATTATTCATTGTACTTTATATAGGCTACTATTCATGGTTTGAAACTTTCGTGGATATATGAAAGTTAAAGTCGGGTTTATGTAAAACAAAGAGGAAGTAGTTTTACGTAGTTGGCCCCGGAAATTCACTTCTATTCATTGTTTACTAGACAGGGCAACAGCCAATTTATCAGTTTTGTACAAGTATATTTGAGACTGAAAGTAGGTACTCCAAACTACATCATTTTTAACATAAAAAATTAATCGGCCACCGGCAGCTTTGAACAATAATGATAGTATGACTTTACAAGAACTGACATTCTTCAAAAGCATGTGATACTGAACTTGTAAAATGTACATGTGGCAACACAGACCACGTGGGTGATGCAGTGTTCTCGCTTTCCTCAGATTATTTCCCATTTCCATTTCCGTAGAACGGTTCCGGTTACGAGTTAGTAGCTAGTCTCTTCCAACACGTGTGATGCTGTAGTGTGCTCGAAAAATGCTACGAGGTTGTGAATTTCCTTGTAATTGTTAATTTGTGCAATTATTCAACAGTGAATGGAAGTTAAAACATAATATATTTTGGACAATTTAGGAAACTCAGTTTACAAGAACAGATTATTGCTACACAGAAGGGAAGGCCAACCCCAACACTACCTGGTCTTACATGTATGCATGTAGGCTAATTTGTAGCATGTTTCATTGAAGAAGGTGTCATTTCGTGCTGTTAACTTCTTTCCTCCTCTTAAGAAATATGCAGGAGCCGTCACTGAATACAATGGTTTATTTCTAGAACGAACGAGTAAATTACAGTCCGCGTCACCGTTTCTGGCGTGTGAAATAAGTAATAGGAACGTTAAGTACTGTCCACACTTCACGAGATGATCTCTGCGAGGGGGAATGGTCCTTGCGGGGTAAGAGACGAGGGTAAGGGAATGTACAGTAACTTAGCGAGTCTGAAAGAGCAGATAGATGAGGGTGGTGCCATTGACTGACTGGGACAAAGTTCAGTGACACGCGACCTGAAAACGTTGGTTTTGCAAACTATGCAAGCATTTTAGTTACTGTTGAGATTTTATCGTATGATGTTGGTGTTGTGAATACTGTGGATAGCAAGTGTAGTTTACGTTAAAACATTCTTAAGTCAGATTTTAATTTCTTAAGTTAACTTAAATATCGTGTCAGATTGGCTGCATTACGCTTTAATTAGGTAATTATCTTAAATTAGTAATTTAGTTAGACAATGAGTTACGAAGTTGTTTAGTCAGTGAAATATTTAGTTAAGTAGTTTTAAAGCGAAATAGAGTTCTGTTTGATTTCAATAGAGTCAGACATCAGTTATCACAATGTTTACAAAGTGTAAAAATGGAAAAATTATGCATAGTGAAGCACGACAAAGTATACTTACTTACTTACAAATGGCTTTTAAGGAACCCGAAGGTTCATTGCCGCCCTCACATAAGCCCGCCATCGGTCCCTATCCTGTGCAAGATTAATCCAGTCTCTATCATCACACCCCACCTCCCTCAAATCCATTTTAATATTATCCTCCCATCTACGTCTCGGCCTCCCTAAAGGTCTTTTTACCTCCGGTCTCCCAACTAACACTCTATATGCATTTCTGGATTCGCCCATACGTGCTACATGCCCTGCCCATCGCAAACGTCTGGATTTTAAGTTCCTAATTATGTTAGGTGAAGAATACAATGCGTGCAGTTCTGCATTGTGTAACTTTCTCCATTCTCCGGTAACTTCATCCCGCTTAGCCACAAATATTTTCCTAAACACCTTATTCTCAAACACCCCGAACCTATGTTCCTCTCTCAGAGTGAGAGTCCAAGTTTCACAACCATACAGAAGAACCGGTAATATAACTGTTTTATAAATTCTAACTTTCAGATTTTTGGACAGCAGACTGGATGATAAGAGCTTCTCAACCGAATAATAACAAGCATTTCCCATATTTATTCTGCGTTTAATTTCCTCCCGAGTGTCATTTATATTTGTTACTGTTGCTCCAAGATATTTGAATTTTTCCACCTCTTCGAAGGATAAATCTCCAATTTTTATGTTTCCATTTCGTACAATATTCTGGTCACGAGACATAATCATATACTTCGTCTTTTCGGGATTTACTTCCAAACGACAAAGTATAGCGAATGTAATAAAGATGTGTGATGAAGAAGCAAGGCAGAAGAGATTATTGTGTCCTTTGATGAATGCTACAGGAAGGGCTGCTAAATCCGCAGGTATTTATTTAATTTTTGTAATTTAATACTAATTTCATTTACACTAACTTAATAATATTCTTATAATGTCAACATTCAATTATTGAAACTTACAATAACTTCAGTTAACCACGGGCGTGACTTCGAGAGGGGAACAAATTTAAAACTTTAGTTAGCTCAAAAGTATACATGAATCTTTAACATTTCATTTAAATAACATGCAGCATTATACTCGTAAAAATTTTAATTTCTATATATTAAAAAAATCTTAATAAATTAAATAATTAAATTAATAAATTAAATTATTATTATTATTATTATTATTATTATTATTATTAATTACTATATTGTAAACCAAACATATAATATTTACATTAACTGGTATAGTAATAACACTGTCACTGAATAATTGCTTTCCGTAATTAACTTAATTATAGATATTAAATGTATAATATGTAGCCTGTATGAATTAATAATCCGGATACAAAGTTAATGTTTTACTGAGAGACAATGTTTTCACTGTAGTTGATAGCGAAAGTTCAGAGCACACAGACCCGGTTCTGTCTCGATGTTTGGTTGTGAGAGTGGGGGAAAACCTTACATTCCTTGCTCGGATCATCTCGTGAAATGTGGAATGTGGACAGTACGAGTGTTTTAGGCCTACCTTTGCCGCAGTCAATGTGACAATAGTGTTTGACAAATGGCTGATGTAACGTTCTCAGCTGCACTAGCAACATGCTCACAAACTGGGCACTATACTCTAGGACATACGCCAAAAACGCTGGCGCCATCTATAACGAGATAATAAAGTAACATTCCGAACTATATGAAGGATACACCTGCACGTAGAATACGTCACCCAGTTTCGGGAATGAAACTACAGTTGTGTTGGTTAGAATGTTTCATTTTTGTTTCGGTTTACAAAATGTGGAGATTGTGGATCTATGATAAGTAAAGAGGGAAGTTCAGACAGCGAATCTATGAAAATAACTACGTCGCACATTATAGAAGTCGTGTTGTTTACATCAACTTAGGGTGTGTGTGTATAAGCATGTATTCACACTGAAAATGAGGAAATACACGGTAGCAGTGGTAACTAATTACATTCAATAATGAGAATTAATAATAAACTCAATTAATAATAAATACAATTAGTAATACATTAATAATACTAATAATAAATAATACTACTAATAATAAAATAATAATAATATAATAATAATAATATTAACAATTAAATGAAGCACGATCACTTAAAATAACATTTAAAGTAAATCTAATTTGTATCTTAACCCTAAGTTCGAAATAAAACCCACGAGTATGATATGTTCATAGATACACAAGTACCTTTCAGCACTACACTCATTTCGCTGTCAACTCACTCACTGCACTGGAACTACGACACATTTCACTGATACTATCCTGATTTCACTAACACTTCAAAAACATTTCACTTTCAAATACTTTGCACTACCACTATAAACTATAAAACTTCACTGATACCACACTTTACTGACACAACACACTTCTTCAATGATACACTTCAAATAAGAAAACATTAATTACACCCTTCAAATAGTGTGTATAATATACTACCGTCTATTAGTAAAGTCTTCAAGCCCATTTTTAAATAGATTTTTGGTTATTGGTAAAGCTTTTAGTAAGTCTGCAGGTAAAGCATTCCAGTCCCTGATAGTACGATTGAGAAAAGAAAACTTTCCAGTGTCCGTCCTCTGTCTTCTTTCCATGAATACAGTAAAGTACAGGAACTTCTACAGAGCACCGTTATGCTTGAATCAAAACATTGCTCGGGTATAATCAGGTGACTAGAACAAATGAAGAGTGCAGGGGAAAAACAATCAAAGTTACAATTATCTTAAGGGTGATGTCATCTTCTAATTCAGTATATTACTGCAAAATTTATTGCTGTTCCTAATGAAAAAATAGGAAAGAATGGCTGTATTCATGGTGATAATTCTCCTTTACCAGTTTGGATAAGAAAAACACTAAAGTTTGCATAATATACAGAATTAGATGATGACAAGACCCTTATGAGCATTGTGACCTAAATTGTTTTCTCATGTACTCTTCAAATAGAGTATAATACACATTTACGAAAGAGAGTTCTACCTCATTCTCTTTTTTGTAGAAAATGGTGATACATTTTAAATAAAAATGAATTGTGTACTTTAAGTGTCACTTTGCTGCTATGTACGACTGTGTAGTACATTTGTAAATTGTTAAATATTTCAATTTAGATTATCACTCAAACAAGAAAACATTCTTTCGACATCAAATGATGTTAATGGTGCGAATTTTAAATAGTTCATATTTATTATAATGTTGTTAGGGGAAAAACAATCATAATCACAGCTGCTTGTCTATGCGGATGACGTGAATATGTTAGGAGAAAATCCACAAACGATTAGGGAAAACACGGGAATTTTACTTGAAGCAAGTAAAGAGATAGGTTTGGAAGTAAATCCCGAAAAGACAAAGTATATGATTATGTCTCGTGACCAGAATATTGTACGAAATGGAAATATAAAAATTGAAAATTTATCTTTTGAAGAGGTGGAGAAGTTCAAATATCTTGGAGCAACAGTAACAAATATAAATGATACTCGGGAAGAAATTAAACACAGAATAAATATGGGAAAGCCTGTTATTATTCGGTTGAGAAGCTTTTATCATCCAGTCTGCTGTCAAAAAATCTGAAAATTATATGTAATTTATAAAACAGTTATATTACCGGTTGTTCTTTATGGTTGTGAAACTTGGACTCTCAATTTGAGAGAGGAACATAGGTCAAGGGTGTTTGAGAATAAGGTGCTTAGGAAAATATTTGGGGCTAAGAGGGATGAAGTTACAGGAGAATGGAGAAAGTTACACAACACAGAACTGCACGCATTGTATTCTTCACCTGACATCATTAGGAACATTAAATCCAGGCGTTTGAGATGGGCAGGGCATGTAGCACGTATGGGCGAATCCAGAAATGCATATAGAGTGTTAGTTGGGAGGCCGAAGGGAAAAAGACCTTTAGGGAGGGTGAGACGTAGATGGGAAGATAATATTAAAATGGATTTGAGGGAGGTGGGGTATGATGATAGAGAATGGATTAATCTTGCTCAGGATAGTGACCAATGGCGGGCTTATGTGAGGGCTGCAATGAACCTCCGGGTTCCTTAAAAGTAAGTAAGTAAGTAAGTAAGTAAGTAAGTAAGTAAGTAAGTAAGTAAGTAAGTAAGTAAGTAAGTAAGTAAGTAATCACAGCTGGTTTCGACATCGGACATTCAAGTTATATTGAAAAGGATCGATCGAAAGTATATACTGTATATAAATATATATATATATATATATATATATATATGCAGTAGTCGAAACCAGCTGTGATTATGATTGTTTTTTCCCTAAATTTTTTCCTCACACATAATACGCAGCTTAGATTTTTAATCGGAAAATTATGGGAAAATTGCGTTTATTATACGAGTAAATACGGCAATAGAAACAAATTCGTCCCCATCTAGCTCACTCTAGTACGTGTATTGGTTAAAGGATTGCAGAAGGATTGTCGTGGGTCAATCTAGTCTTCGTGTCTAGAGTAAACGGTTCACGCCTCTTCCTGAACCAGTGCCGTTCACGCACAGTAGATCACGTGCATTTATTTCCCGCAGATGACAGTAAGTAGCTTGTGTTTATATTCTGAGAGTAACAGATATTCTGTTTCTCACATCCATCACGTTTAATAGCGGATGCAAATCCTCAATGCTTGCTAACTACTCACTTCCTCTGGCATTGCTTCTTGTCTACGCAAGATCAAGTCGCTCCGGCGTGATGACATCACAAAATTTGAATTTAAATAGCCCTCGAGTGCAATGGCATTGCGAATTGTGTGTGGCCTTGATTTAGCGTCTGGAGCTCTATCTGAAGGAAGCTTACAGAGGATTCCAGGTTAAGAAAAATGGGTGAAAGTTACTTATGTCCCGCCCACTATAGGAGACATAGGCCTGTTTTACACAAATCCTAAACATTTAGTATAACTTGTTGCTTGTGTAGGCAGTCTTTTACATTAGATTTGCGAAAATTGGTTTATAGCGCAACATTGGCAGTGATAAAAGTGTGAAATATTCGGGTGAAACGAGCGTTGACCGACTTCCGCCGATTTTGGAATAGACACCGACGCACTTGAACTGCCAACATAGAAAACAAAAAATCAGTCAATCGCTTTCACCTTCATCTTGACGTAATAATAAAAGCCTAAACTAACCTAACCTAACCTAAGTGCGTCGGTGTCTATTCCAAAATCGGCGGAAGTCGCTCAACGCTCGCTTAACCAATATTCGTTCAGTGGGCGGTGGATACTCTACATTGACCGAAAAATGCATTGTAATATGGGAGCTATTGCAACAAATTACCAGTCACTATTCTTATGTGTTTCTTGAGTATATAAATTTAATTAAGTGTTTTTAATTCATTAAATTGAGAATTAATGCAGTTTTATATACTAAAATATTGCTACATCTGTAAAATTATATTTAACCCTTAATTAGGCGCTCTAATTTTTGTGCCACTAGTAGTCGCGTGGGGTCCCACAGTACCCCAGATTAAAATTGCTTTTATTGAGGCATGTTAATGATATTTTGCAGTTTCTATATAATCATAATTTTGTTTATATACTCAACAATTTGTTTCAGTTTTGATGAAAAGAAACACCAATGATGTGTTATGTAGTCACAGTGTTTTTAATGCTCATTTTAATCGTTGTTAGTTTTAATATTGCAGCTCTCACTTAATAGAATATATATCTTAAGGGTATATGTACGTGAACGACCACAAATATTATTAGAAAATGCAGGCTCTAAATTTCTAAAATTGTATAAGAAAATGAACTCACAATTGGACAAAAATTACAAGGTACCACAACAAGACTTATTAGAACTTAAATATTTCATAAAAGAATGAAAAAGTTTATTAATTTTATTTTCCAAACCAGTTTTATCAAAGTATTAAAAAAAATTCTGCAGTTACATCATTTGGTAACCATAACATTGTTATGGTCTCTCTGACGTCTTTAATATTTTTCCTGCATGTAATAAACACTTATTTCTGAAAAGTAGACTACTCTCAGACATGTAGAGTTGTTTATCTTAATACAATTAATTTTTATTTGTCCTATATAAAATATATTAAAAATCTACATAATGTTTTGTGACCTAATTTTTCTGTTTTCGAAGAAATGGGCATTATTTTAGTCTACCTTTTGCATAAATCTATGTTAAATAAGTGTACAAAATTTCATAATTCCATTTCTAATGATTGTGGAGTTATGAAATAATATGTGTGAAAATGTTCAAATTTTGGAAAATTTAACTTAAAGTAAAAAGTGAATTCTAAAAAATAAAATTAGTAATTTTTTTATACTTTTATCAGATATTTAAGTTCTAAGAAGTCTTGTTGTGGTACCTTGTAATTTTTCTCCAATTGTGAGTTCATTTCCTTATAAAATTTTAGAAATTTAGAGCCTGTATTTTCTGACATTTGTGGTCGTTCACGTACATATACCCTTAATATGAAAAATGTTGCACTTCGTATAATTGCAATGTCTGTGTCGACAGTATTATTTTAAAATGAATCAGTGTAGCCTAAAGCCGTTGCGCTCCAGGTTAAATTATTGTCATCTTCTCTTTACTCTGTGTCTATGTACTAACACAATCCAGCCGAATATTGATATACCTAATAGTGCAAAACAAGAGGTGTCTACGATCAGTTAATCACTAGCCTATATATTACAGAGGAATGTTCAATAGTTTGTGTGTGGACTTATCAATCTTATCCTAATCTATGTTTAGAGTGGTGATTGTTTCTACAACATGAGTTTATGTACTACTCGCCACTGAAGCAAGTTTTTGATTGAGAACGATTCATGGACGTCAAACCCAGCGAATAGGGATTATAAAGAATGGACACTGAGCGAATTTTCCTGTGTTTTGTTTCTCTGTGCGCCGGCGTTTAGTTCCACTTTCAAGCGCTAGAGGTTAGTGTAATCGAGCATACGCTAAGATAATAATTGAGAATAGAGTTGAGACACAGGATCCAAACATCGCCTACCTTATTGCATAATCCAGTAACGCTTTGCTTCAAATAAATTCAAGTTAACAGCTTTTCCTTATTTCTCAGTGACAAACTAGTTGTAATAATAATTTCTTATATTTCAGATATAATAAATTATATTATAAAATAATATAATGCATTATAAAATTATGTATCAAATTCGTTTAATATTTGTATACAATATCATATAGTTATATGGTTTTACTTCTCGTAAGAGTTTTGTTTTTCCATTTTCACTCCTATCAAATCATTACATATTTTAATTGTTGTTGGGGTCAACGTCTCAACTCTCATTATAAAGGAACTCCAGAGTCTAGACATTACAGTTAATGACGGATTTATTATTTTATGGATCCAATTTATTTTATTTGAGTACATAATGTACCTAGATGTACTAATTATGTGTTATATTTCCGCTGTGTCGACTGCTAGCTGGTGTGATGTCAAATGTTATGTTGTATTTAGCGACGCTCGCAACTGCAGAGGTTATATCAGCATCGCCGGATGTGCCGGAATTTTGTCCCTCAGGAGTTCTTTTACATGCCAGTAAATCTACTGACATGAGCCTGTCACATTTAAGCACACCTACATGCCCTCGACCTGACCCGGGATCGAACCCGCAACCTTGGGCATACAAGGCCAGCACTATACCAACTCGCCAACTAGGTCGACGGCAAAGACGTTATATAGTATACTAGACTCACACAGAGCGCTGGTGTGCTGTCCAAAATTGAAACTAGTCTGCGCATGTTTACGCCGCCATGCTACTGGTAGAAACAGAGCGGTAAACACGATTGTCATACTTGTCCTTTGTTTTGTCTCGGGTGTTTTTAGTGAACAGTGTGAAAGTAATGGCAATAGAATTTTGAAATATGATATATTATCGCCGCGGCCTCATACTTAACATGCCGGCATCATACAATAACGTGCGGTGTGCTTTTAAAACATAATTTTGCCGACCGATTGTTGCTCTGTGAGTTTCACTCTAAGCGTCACGTTGTCACGTCTACTTCCTCGATAAGAATAAGCACTAGTTTGTTATATTGTTAAATATACGAGTACGTTGCCTTTCTTAACTCTTAATAATAACTCTTTAATAATAATTTTAATCACATACCTTAATATTCGTCCTCAGCACAAGACATTGCAACCTCGGTTTTAGTCCCCGTGGATTAGACAAGTAGGTGTCATTTAATAATGAAAGCAGCTTATTGGCTGCATTATTGAAATTGAGGCGAGTGATTGGAGCGGTGACAGAAGAAATTGAAAACAATAATACAATTAAATTTCAAAGACCTGCCGAATGTTAACCATGAGAGCGCGGCGATAATACCATCCCTGTTTAATTTTCCAAGCCATTTGCAAAAGGTACGATATAATATTATCTCTGTTGTTACAATATCAATATCATTAAAAATCAATCAGTAGTTTACGACAATAAAGAATACTTAATTGTTAGTACAGGTATATCAGACTGTAGAGAAATCCCACTGAGTGAATTATTTAGACTTACACATTAGATGTTAAAACATTAGTGGAAAGATAACTTTTTGTTTTTATTATGTACATAAATTAATTTATCTGAAAGATAATAAACTTTCATTCAAGATCCATATATGGATAAATAAATATACGGATAATAAATAAATAAATAGCTGTAATAGGTAAGCCTTCTTTTTGAACTTATGATTCAGAGTTCACCTATAAATAAATCTTTTACATTTTGCCGGATATATCTTATTAACGAAAGCAAGGAATGGCATCTTATTGATATTACATATGTGCATAAAAATTATGTAAGATCCATATATGGATAAATAAATATACAGATAATAAATAAATAAATAAATAAATAAATAAATAAATAAATAAATAAATAAATAGCTGTAATAGGTAAGCCTTCTTTTTGAACTTATGATTCAGAGTTCACCTATAAATAAATCTTTTACATTTTGCCGGATATATCTTATTAACGAAAGCAAAGAATGGCATCTCATTGATATTACATATGTGCATAAAAATTATGTACCATCACTCCGTAAGCAATGATAATATATCTATTTTATTTATTTAAAATAACAATACAATATGTAAAAAATCCACACATAAAAAGTATGTGTTTTTTTAGCTTGCATAAAGTGATTGTTTAGTTTTTAGGTCTTCACGTTACCTATTGTTTGCAATGTATTAGGTACCGATATTTTTTATAATTGCTAGCATTCCCTTTATTAGTTGAAGAATGAATTCAATGTAATTTGGCTACCTTCGAGCATTATATTTTGCCAGATTACCTATGTCCTGTGGTCTAAAAGTACCGATAATATAATTTTCGATTCTCTAAAACTTAAAATTTATTTCACTTAAATTTTGATTATAATAAGAACTTGTGTAATCAAGGTGCATATATTTGTCTTGTGATCTAAGCGTAATGTATGTTAATATAATTTTAGATTCTCTGAAACCTAACAATATGCTGATTATCGTAATATTATACAATCTATAATGTGTATTGTGTAGGCCTATTTATGGATGTATGAGTATGTTTTCTATAAATTGCTGTGTACGTATTTTCTTTTCCTTAATGTTCTAACGCATATCAATGAAACTTTGAATATGTTTATTTCGTCCTAATTTTACGTTAAACGTCGAAAATGGCCATAATCTGTCAATTTTACATCATCACAGCGTTAAATTGCTTGATTTACGTATTGCTGTTATGCGTCTGCTCTCCAACAATATGGCGGCAAGCGCAGCGTTCAATTTGCCCCGGTTTCCTCGTTTCGCGCAGCCGAGACTGTAGGGGCTTGGTCGACGGTGTGATGTCAGCGCCAGCTCTAGGGAGAAAGCAGAATCTCACGCTCTAGCTGGCTTGAAGGTCATTGAAATCAGTCCGGCTACATCAAAGGTACCGACGCGAAGTGTAATACTTAGTTACCTATACGCTGTCAAACCCGTCTTAAAAGTTTTGGAGAGAGGTTGACGTCATACTTAAGTTACTCCTTCAACTGAGTTTGGCATGCATGGTACAGTTAATCAACACAATATAAAACATACTTAGTAACCTAAGTTATTTCTGTTGAACTAACTGTATTGCTACCAATATCAGACTGTCTATCATTGTTCAACCCCACTCCAGCCACGCAAATGCACTACGTTGCAGAGTGAGCGGATAGGAACACTTTTTCTTAAGGGGAGAGGATGGTATTTTTTGGTGAAAAATGAGTAAATTTAAAAAACAAAAAAAAAAAAAAAAAAAAATTCTTTAAAATACTCTGTGATATGTGTGGAATGCATAGCATAACATTTTGTTGGTATTTGTGCCCTTATCGGATGTTGAGTAACCATTTTTAATTTCCTGCGTTATGGATTTTTAAATCACTCGCCCACTTTTATTGTTGTTTCCGGTAAATTAAATAAAAAAAATTCTTTAAAATACTCTTTGATATGTGTGGAATGCATTGCATAACATTTTGTGGGTATTTGTGCCCTTATCGGTTGTTGAGACGTCATTTTTAAACTTCCTGCGCTATGGATTTTTAAATCACACGACCGCTTTTATCGGTTTCCAGTAACTTCATTTGTTTGCTACATTGCCAGACAAAAATGGATATAATTTCTGAATTATTAAAGATATATGCATGAAATTTAGAACACACATTCTTTAGACTATTATGAAACTTTTCTCTGTATCAGAATTTTGTTAATTGATTTCATTTAAAAAATACATCTGTTTGTTTGCAAGAAAGGAAATCAGAAAATTGTTATTAAATTTTAATTGTTTATTTTACAAACGTAGGGACTAATATCAAAATTCTGTTATAGACAGTTTGTAGAATATGCTTTTGCAAAGATATTGCAAAAAAACTGTTTGAATCTACCTTTAAAAACGGTTTAGATATATCGATTTTAGCACAATACTGCATTGGGTATATTTTTTTCAAATTTCGGCCCCCAAATAATTTTTTTTCAAAATATTTTTATTTGGTTGAGTTGCCACAGTATGAGCTCCCTACATACAAAAAAATTAATATTTTACACCAAATAGGAAAATAGTTTTATAAAATACCATCCTCTCCCCTTAAGTCTATTGGTGACTTTCCACATCTCCTTTCCCACAGCTCTAACAAGCAAACGTTCTGATGGGGGCAGATAAAAAAGAAGTTAAAATTTTTTCTTCCACCATGTTAATAATGTCAAAAGAAGTGCTTATACAAATTTTGGCCACTCGACTGCAATTATGAGGCCGCCCAGAAAGTGATTTTCCCTGGGGTCGTTTATAGAAAAAAAGGGCAATTTCATGCAAATATTTATTGAAACAGATACAGCAATTTTTGCTCTATTTGTCAACATATCCCCCACTGGAACTGAGACATTTGTCATACCATAGGATCAATTTTTGTGTCGTAGAAGTCAGCCGCCTCAGATCAGAACCAGCGTTTGACTGCGTCTGCACCTCTCTCTGTCGATCCCATGATATGAGAAATGTCTCAGTTGCGATGGAAAATATCTCAAGTTGTGTCCTTTCTAATAAATTTGTCCAATGAAGTTGTTTTTTCTTTCTGTTAACGGCCCCTGGCGAATCAATTTTTTTTGGCCCTCGTAATTGAGGTCGAGTGGCCAAAATTTGTATAAGCACTTCTTTTGACATTATTAACATGATGGAAGGAAAAAATTTTAACTCTTTTATCTGCCCCCATCAGAACGTTTGCTTGTAAGAACAACCAGAAGAGAGCTGTAAGCGGTCTGTTATTATTGCATTTCCAGGCAGTTACGTACGTATAATTTCACTTTGCGGGGTCCATAGCGTTACAGAAACAGGCTGCTGACAGTTCCGTCAAACTTCATAGCCCCTTGCATTACCGATACCGCATTCTGTTATGAATCTCTCGCGGTCACAAACTTGAGCAAGTTTTGAACCAGCCACCACTGTTGTTATGATAAACTCACCGCACTGTTATAGTAATCCCACAGCTTCACAGCCACTGCCTCCTTTTACTGAAAATATTGTTCATAACACGTCATCATGACGAAAATGTCTTAAGTACAGCATACGGTACATGTGCCTCGAATGAATTCCAGATGTCGTAATTTTCTGTCATTTAAAGGGATCTGGCTACCAGCAGGAGTGGTTTGCAAGTCTTCATTAACTTAAATGTATCTACACAAATCAATAATGCAGAATTAAATGAGATATGTGGTGAAATACAGACAAGAAGTTGTATATAGTTGAATTACATAAGTGCTCCCTTAGTTAAAAATAGTGAAAGTTCCTTGCAACAGTATAGCTGTAGATATCAAGAATTATGATTCCAAACAAAATGGTGAAATGCAGACATGAACTTTTATATTACTGAACATGTTTATTTATGCTCACTGAGAAATTGTAAATTGAATTATTCTACTTGATATGAAGTATACAATTCCGTACAGCTCAACTGAAATATGCTTGTAAATTGAACTAACCTGTTTACCACGCATTGCATATTTTTGTATAGCTTAATTGATGAACAGTATATGCTGTAAATTCAATAGTAGTCTGTATAACGCAGCTGCTGAATTGTTAATGTTTGTAAATTCAATTAATCTACTTGATATTAATTGTACAAATGTTTATAGCTCATCTAAATTATGCTTGTAAATTAAACTAATCTGTTTACTACGTATTGTATATTTTTGTATAACTTACTTGATAAATTGTATATGCTGTAAATTCAATAGTAGTCTGTATAACTCAACTGCTGAATTGTTTATGTTTGTAAATTCAATTAATGTACTTCATATTAATTGTACAAATTTTTACAGCTCAACTAAATTATGCTTGTAAATTGAACTAACCAGTTTACTACGTATTGTATATTTTTGTATTGCTTAATTTGATGATTTGTATATTATGCTGTAAATTCAATAATATTTGTATAACTCAACTGCTGAATTGTTTATGTTTGTAAATTCAATTAACCTACTTGATATTAATTGTACAAATGTTTATAGCTCAACTAAATTATGCTTGTAAATTGAACTAACCTGTTTACCACGTATTGTATATTTTTGTATAGCTTGATTGATGAACTGTATATGCTGTAAATTCAATAGTAGTCTGTATAACTCAACTGCTGTTTATGTTTGTAAATTCAATTAATCTACTTGATATTAATTGTACAAATGTTTATAGCTCAACTAAATTATGCTTGTAAATTGAACTAATCTGTTTACTATGTATTGTATATTTTTGTATGGCTTAATTGATGAATAATTGCATATGTTGTAAATTCAATAGTAGTCTGTATAACTCAACTGCTGAATTGTTTATGTTTGTAAATTCAATTAATCTACTTCATAGTAATTGTACAAATTGTTACAGCTCAACTAAATTATGCTTGTAAATTGAACTAACCTGTTTACCACGTATTGTATATTTTTGTATTGCTTGATTGATGAACTGTATATGCTGTAAATTCAATAGTAGTCTGTATAACTCAACTGCTGAATTGTTTATGTTTGTAAATTCAATTAATCTACTTGATATTAATTGTACAAATTTTTATAGCTCAACTAAATTATGCTTGTAAATTGAATTAATCTGTTCACTCTTTATTGCATATTTTTGTACAGCTTGGCTGATGAATTGTATATGCTTTAAATTGAATAGTAATCTGTATAGTTCAACTGATAAATTGTTTATGCTTGTAAATTTAAGAAATTTGCATGATATGTATTATCAATTTGTGTATATCTCAACTGATTGAATTGTTTATGCTTTTAAATTGAATTGAGTTTCTTGCTATGTTTTGTAGCTCAACTGATGAATAATTATTTAGGTTTGTAAATTGAATCATCCGATTGCTATGTACTGTATATTTTCGTAGAGCCACCAATGTAGCTCAGTCGGCAGACTCGCTAGCTTGCTGATCCGGAGCTGCGCTCGGGCTTGGGTTAGATCCCCGTTTGGTCTGATTGCTTGGTTGGGTTTTTTCCGAGGTTTTCTCCAACATAAGGTAAATTCCAGGTAATCTATGGCGAATCCTTGATATCACCTCGCTTAATCTCGTCAAAAAATTGTAATCTTTTAAAATTTTGACATGTTCCACATCTTATAGCTTCAATGCTAATGTAAGATCTATGGAATACAATAAATGAAGAAAAAAAAAGGATGGGCTTTTATGTGCAGAATTCTAATTAAAAAAACAGTAAAAATGTTTGTTTTTTTACAATTATGCCACATTTACAATCTGTCTACAATAGGCAATAAGTAAATATTATAAAAGAATATGACATGAGTGGAGATGTTATCCCATGACAACACCCCAAAAGAAAAATAACAATGTTTTAAATAGCTGTAGTAAAAATGAATGGAAGGTCAAGAGCATTGGTCCTTTTAAGTCTTCTTATTGTTTGACTATTATCCAGCAAATTTAATGCATGATGATTCGGATGTTGATTTAATCGGTGCAGATATTTTTACTGAACTTGGAGATTTCTTCTTTTACAGTTGAAATATTTAGATCATGATGAATGACATCATTACGGACATACCATGGTGCAGTGACAATGGAACGTAAAGTTTTGGACTGATATCTCTGCAGTATTTCAATGTTTGAATTGCTAGCAGTTCCCCACATTTGGATGCCGTATGTCCAGATTGGTTTTAGTATGACTTTATAAACAAGAAGTTTATTTTATAATGACAGTTTTGATTCAGGTCCCAATAACCAATAGATTTTTGATGTTTTAAAATTTAATTCTTTACGTTTAGTTTCAATATGTTTACGCCATGTTAAGCGGCGATCTAAATGCATACTTAAATATTTGACATCGTCTGCTTCAGGAAGTTCTTTGTTGTACAGTGTTACAGGAGGACAGTTTTCAGTTCTGGTTCCGAAAGTAACATGAACTGATTTGTTTTCACTCGCTTGTATTCTCCATTTAATTAGCCAGTCTTCTGTTTCTTTCAATTCATTCTGTAGGTTTTCAGATGCAGTTGATGGATCTTCATGTGAAGCAAGAATAGCAGTGTCATCAGCGAAAGTAGCCACCAATACCTCATTAGAAATTGGAAAATCAGCTGTATAAATTGTGTATAGTACAGGGCCTAAGACTGAACAGTAAAAATGTAGACACGGATTTGTTGTTTGTTATTGACGACAGTTGCATTTGCAATCCATGAAAACACAATGATAAATTTGTGATAAATTTGCCTCACGACGAGAACCACAGATTTTTAACTAGGAACAAAAACTGATGAACTTCTCTGAAGGTATATTCACATAGACATGTAAGAAAGGCTCTGTGTTACACAGACTATCGTGGAGCTTCTCTGGCTCGTGTTTCTGGCTCTTTTGTAAGAGGTTAATCGTATTCAACTCATTAAATTTAATTCAATATTGAAATGTTAGATATAAAAGTTGGTGTTAAAATTCGTAATTTTATGCAGAAGTTTGCCCAACTTGAGCGTTGCAGACAAAGGCGAGCGTGCGAACACAGGGATCTGGGTAAAGGTTTATCCATGGCTGCAAAACATCAAACAAGTTCCAACTATAGAGTAGGCAGACAAGGGTGACACAGAATCTCGGAGTGGAATTAATGCTGTTAGCACTATGCCTCCGGTTTGCCGCTGCAAAGATATGGAACTGTGTCAAATCCCTGCTACGTTCAGCCGATCATCAAAGCCTAATGAACTTTTGAGAAAATCTTCTCACTTGACAAGGAAATTTGCACGATCTTAGAAGGGCTGAGAGATGTTTCTAAATTTTATGAACCCGTATTATATTACTTTTAGGCGTAATAGATCAACTATTGACCAGATATTTTGTATTCGACAGATAATGGAGAAAAAATGGGAGTATAAGAGTACAGTGTATCAGTTATTCATAGATTTAAAAAAGGCATATGACTCGATTAAGAGAGAAGTTTTATATGATATTCTTATTGAATTTGGTATTCCCAAGAAACTAGTTCGATTAATTAAAATGTGTCTCAGTGAAACATACAGCAGAGTACGTATAGGTCAGTTACTGTCAGATGCGTTTCCAATTCACTGTGGGATAAAGCAAGGAGATGCACTATCACCTTTACTTTCTCTAGAGTATGCCATTAGGAAAGTCCAGGATAACAGAGAGGGTTTGGAATTGAACGGGTTACATCAGCTTCTTGTCTATGCGGATGACATGAATATGTTAAGAGAAAATCCACAAACGATTAGGGAAAACACGGGAATTTTACTTGAAGCAAGTAAAGAGATTAGGTTTGGATGTAAATCCCGAAAAGGCAAAGTATATGATTATGTCTCGTGACCAGAATAGTGTACGAAATGGAAATATAAAAATTGGAAATTTATCTTTTGAAGAGATGGAGAAGTTCAAATATCTGGGAGCAACAGTAACAAATATAAATGATACTCGGGAGGAAATTAAACACAGAATAAATACGGGAAATGCCTGTTATTATTCGGTTGAGAAGCTTTTATCATCCAGTCTGTTGCCAAAAAAATCTGAAAGTTAGAATTTATAAAACAGTTATATTACCGGTTGCTCTTTATGGTTGTGAAACTTGGACTCTCACTTTGAGAGAGGAACATAGGTTAAGGGTGTTTGAGAATAAGGTGCTTATTAAAATATTTGGGGCTAAGAGGGATGAAGTTACAGGAGAATGGAGAAAGTTACATAACACAGAACTGCACGAATTGTATTCTTCACCTGACATAATTAGGAACATTAAATCCAGACGTTTGATATGAGCAGGGCATGTAGCACGTATGGGCGAATCCAGAAATGCATATAGAGTGTTAGTTTGGAGGCCTGAGGGAAAAATACCTTTGGGGAGGCCGAGACGTAGATGGGAGGATAATATTAAAATGGATTTGAGGGAGGTGGGATATGATGATAGAGAATGGATTAATCTTGCTCAGAATAATGACCAATGGCTGGCTTATGTGAGGGCGGCAATGAACCTCCGGGTTCCTTAAAAGCGAGTAAGTAAATATGTAAGTAAGTACGTAAGTAAACAAGCAAGTAAGTATTATAGTATTGACTTTGTAAGGTTCTACATATAAATTGTGACGGCTAACCGTTTCAGGTTTGCATTCGATTTAACCGTAATTAACGTCAGGCAATGAACGTGTGAAATGTAACCATTGTCAGACAGCTTGCTCCTAAGGAATAAACCCTCAATTGTTATAACTTTACTGCTCCATAATTTGTTCAGTTACGTCATGATGTGTTACGAAATGTTTCACTGTTTCTGAAGCAGTAATAGCACCATTGAATGACACAACATTGTTGCAGACAAGCATGGATAGCCTGCGATGTTCACGAATTTAAAAGTGGGCTGCATCTCAACACTGAACACATTTCCACTTTCTTGGATTTTCACAACAAACCTTGTTACGAGAAAAATTGATTTAGAATATGTAAATGACGATTTGTATCTCCTGGGGTTTAAAATACAATCGTAGAAGTGCAAAGAAAAAAAAACGTATAACCAAAATCAATTAACATGAAAAGTATAGGAATTTCACCGGGACTTCAGAAACAAAGCGAGTAAGTGTGAAAAACACATAAATACGAAACGTATAAAAGAGGTTTTACTGCAAATAGCTCTAATTATTATTATTATTATTATTATTATTATTATTATTATTATTATTATTATTATTATTATTATTATTATTATTCAATGTCTCAGGAATCATGTCAATGCACATTTAAATAGTAGGAGGAACTGAAATTCCCAAACATACCTCTTATTCAGCATTGCAGTAAAGAGTTATCGCCATTCGTAGGGCCTCGGGTTTGAAGGATCGTCGGTTTCTTTACTTTCGGCATTTTTAAGTAGTCATTTGTGAGATACAATATGTTGACTGCGGGCACTGCGACTGCAATATTAGTTCTATTGCGCTGAATTAGGGGAACCACGTAACACACGTGAAAAGAAGTCAAAGCACCCACAAGGAAAATTTCTGCATGATGGAATCGAATTGCGTACACAATCTGAAGTAGGTTCTAAATATAGACGATTACACCGTGAAAAAAGTCCGTTCAAAAGCAGAACAGGACAAAAATGATACAAAAATTGATCATTTCCTAAAACAAATGATCAATAGATAATAAAAGAATGAAAATGCAAAGAAATGCAAAATAAAACTACGTTATACTGGTTCGTGTTGAAGTGTAACGAGTTTATATTGCATCCTGTCTGTGATGTCCCAGAAAAAAAAGATGATATTTCATTAACTTCCGAGCCCTAAACATAAATAATAATAATAATAATAATAATAATAATAATAATAATAATAATAATAATAATAATAACATTAATATTATTATTAAAATCTTGGTCATTTTTTTTTAATTTAATGTCATATTTTCACAAATTTAAGGTCATTTTTCTGTGATTTTTAGGTCATCAACTTCCGAGCCCTATATACTATATATATTATTTTAATGTACCGAAGTACATATGATATTTCCATGCAGATATTCTGCGTCACCATACGATGAAAGAGTAATGGAACGGAGAAAAATTCTCTCCGGCGCCGAGATCTGAACCCTGGTTTTCAGCTCTACGTGCTGATGCTTTATCCACTAAGCCACACCGGATACCCACCCCGGCGTCGGACAGAATCGTCTCAGTTTAAGTTCCAACTCTTGGGTTCCCTCTAGTGGCGGCCCTCTGCACTACGTCATAGATGTCTATGAATGTAGGACTGAAGTCCAGACATGTGCTGAGGTGCACTCCGTTCCATTACTCTTTCATCGTATGATGACGCAGAATATCTGCATGGAAATATCATATGTACTTCGGTACATTAAAATAATATATATGATATGCGTAAATCACAGTGATTTAAGACGGCGCTTATTCCGTCGGATCCCGGCCAACTAGTCACTCATAACGAGTGCACCTCAGCACATGTGTGGACTTCAGTCCTACGTTCATAGACATCTATGACGTAGTGCAGAGGGCGGCCACTAGAGGGAACCCAAGAGTTGGAACTTAAACTGAGACGATTCTGTCCGACGCCGGGGTGGATATCCGGTGTGGCTTAGTGGATAAAGCATCAACACGTAGAGCTGAGAACCCGGGTTCAGATCTCGGCGCCGCACAATGGTTCCAAATACAAATCTAGCAGGACAAAATTAATAACTCTCCTCGTTTGTAACAGCTTTTTATAAAATTTTTTATACAGGTTACAATTGGCATTTTGCATTTGCGTTTAAACTCTGATTACGATTGGATAAAATAAACCACCCTTTCACAGGGGTTGAATTTTAAAGAATTATAATAATTTTACAAAAGTGATTTTGGCAGGGATTGGTACGAAATCACAAAAAATGTATTATATACTTTCTATTTAATTTGAATGTGTGAAAGGTGCTAAAAATACACAACAGTCGTAGATATTAAGTCAAATATCATTTAATTTTTTTAATAAAATAGCCTACATATTAAAACAATTTTAACAAAACCTCTAACTCTGGTTAAATAAATCTAAATTTGAAATATTTACAGATATTTTTAAGAGTTGTAACTCTATTAATTTTCAAACATAATAATAATAATAATAATCATCATCATCATCATCATAATCATCATCACCACCACCATCGTGATCCTGGAGCAGTCTCAGTAGGTCTACAACAGAAGATACACTTTTTCTACTCTTTTGGCGTTAGTTACGAAGACTGCTTACCATCGGGCCAGAGAAAATTCCATAAAATCCATCGTCATATCGGCTCTACAAAATTTGCGCGCGTGATAAGGTTATTCCCTGAAATTCTTGTAATTTTAGGCCTATATCGGACTTCTTGGGGTTCCTCGGACATCATCCCAACAAAAGTACGGCTTCCTTTATCAACTGCGCACCACGGATAAGTATTTTATGCATACTTTCCGGCATATAATACCACTTATATTTCTGGATGTATAATTCTACAGTGCCCAAACAGTATTTTTTCAAACTCTCCCACTGGCGATTGTTTTAAGCAGAGGTCGGCAAAGATTACGTCATATAAAATGCAGCCCGCAATACACAACAAACGGGAATGTAGGAGAGGAGGATATCCAGATTGCTTAACGTTGAATGAACAAGTGTTGGCTAAGGGGAGGGAAATCATGCCTTACCCCTACACCCTGCTTGTAGGCTATATTAAGAGGTTGATTCGCGAGTTACGAAATGACGACCACTGGTTTTAAAGATGGTTCCAAATCACCGAATTAAGCCTTCATCTACGCCAGTAGCTTCTGATGCCAAACCTGAAGAACCTCCGCGCGCTAATCCCGTCACTAGTCGTACCAAATTCTTGTTTGGGAATGTCGATAAGATGTCCCATTTCTTTACGTAAGCGATCTTGTTTTCTTTTCTTTCACTCATTTTCGTGGCCCTTTCTGAGTAAAAACTTAACACTTGCTTTACCATTTCTGCTGCATCAGGCCTGTATGTTGGTCTTAAATCCATTTCTGCGATAAGAGCAATTTCATCAACCAAGTGTGTTTCCACCAAAGGCTTCAGCTTCCTCTTCTGACTTTTCTCAGCACATTCATGAAACGGCTTTTGTGGACGATCTTTGTTTTTTGGTTGCTAGACACAGTCTATTTTTTTAAAAAGTCATTTTAACCAATCATCGTATTTCCTTAAAAAAAAATTATAATACATAGAGGCAATTAGTCCATTGCTCTTTAAGGGGAGAGGATGGTAATTTTTGGTGAAAAATGAGTAATTTTCAAAAAACAAAAAAATTCTTTAAAATACTCTGTGATATGTGTGGAATGCATAGCATAACATTTTGTGGGTATTTGTGCCCTTATCGGATGTTGAGTCGCCATTTTTAAACTTCCTGCGTTATGGATTTTTAAATCACTCACCCACTTTTATTGTTGTTTCCGATAAATTAAATTTTCAAAGAAAAAAATTTTTTCTTTAAAATACCATTTGATATGTGTGGAATGCATTGCATAACACTTTGTATGTATTTTTGTCCTTATCGGATGTTGAGACGTCATTTTTAAACTTCCTGCGCCATGGAATTTTAAATCACACGCCCGCTTTTATCGGTTTCCAGTAACTTCATTTTTTTTTGCTACATTGCCAGACAAAAATGGATATAATTTCTGATCTATTAAAGATACATCCATGAAATTTAGAACACTCATTCTTCAGACTATTAGGAAACTTTTCTCTGTAACAGAAGTTTGTTAATTGATTTCATTTTAAAAATACGTCCGTTTCTTTGCAAGAAAGGGAATCAGGAAATTGTTATTAAATTTTAATTGTTTATTTTACAAACGTAGGGACTAATATCACAATTCTGTTACAGACAGTTTGTAGAACATACTTTTGCAAATACATTGCAAAACACTGTTTGAATCTATCTTTAAAAACGGTTTAGATATATCAGTTTTACTACAATCCTGCATTGGGTATATTTTTTTCAAATTTGGGCCCCCAAATAATATTTTTCAAAAATATTTTTATTTGGTTGAGTTGCCACAGCTATGAGCTGTCTACATAGAAAAAATTAATATTTTACACCAAATAGGAAAAAAGTTTTAAAAAATACCATCCTCTCCCCTTAAGTTTCATTCAGAATTCAGCACTTTTTTCTGCACTAATTTACGATCATGTCCCTCAGAATCTCCTAAACCATTTTAATTAATACATACTCAAACATACAGGCTAATCTTCTTAAAATATTATTTTCTTTTCACGAAATGTCAACTAGTTCTCTTCTTAGAATTCCGTCCACCATTACTAAAATATAAATAAAAGGAGAAGGCGATTGAAGTTGGTTATAAAACCTTTATAATTAGATACCTAAATGACTAATGTAAACGCTGAACCTCCTTTGACAGTGGCCTTTTGTGGCCTTTGCTTTTGCGGGCCTGCTACAGCAAATAAAATTTTAAAAATTTTCATGGAACACTTCTCTGTGTATTAATGAGAATTATAACTAAATAACACAACGTTAAAGTTCGAAAAAGCACTAAAAATGTAGGGAAATACTTGTAGTTTTATTCATCGAAACTCGAAGGGGATTGGCAATATATTACAGTGAAACCTGTCTAAAGCGGTCATCTGAAGTTACCTTGTAAAATGGCCGTTTTATAAGGTGGCCGCTTGATTAAGGTTGCGGTTTTTTTATGAATCAGCATGAAAGTACTGAATTTCATTGACTTTTTAGTACTGTGCGCGTACAACAATCGTGCATATTAATGTCAGCCTCTTCCATCTTGCAACTAACCTTTTCAAAACTCAATTTCTTCGCCCTCGCACACTTGAACCATTCGTAAACGAAATCATTCACATTACTAAACACAGATTCTCTCTTCTTTTTTGGCCACCATGCATATTTTCCTCCCATTCTTTTAATATTTCATCTTAATTATACTGTGTATTTGTGTCCTTCCACATTTGAATATTTCTGCAATTTTCTCGCAGATGTTCCTTTCTCACTTTCTTCAATCATTTTTCGTCTCACCTCTAAACTTAATACCACTCTAGATTTATTGTTAGACATGATTTCTTTTTAAAACTAAAGTCAAAGTTCCTCTGAATCAACTGAATGAAAAGAAGAAAAATTCGTAAAAGCTGGTCCAAATAGAAAAAGATGGAAAGAGGAGAAAAAACAATTTTAAAAAATTCGAA
The DNA here is from genome assembly GCF_040183065.1 of Periplaneta americana. Lineage (NCBI taxonomy): Eukaryota > Metazoa > Arthropoda > Insecta > Blattodea > Blattidae > Periplaneta > Periplaneta americana. The sequence continues at coordinate 16,201,871 of NC_091130.1, forward strand.
TGGTTAACTACTGACCTAAAACATACTGTGACATTTTCGACAGAAAACATCCGTGTTTCAATTCTTTAAAGACGAGTAAGAATTTATAGCTGTGCAGGGTCGGAGTGGAAAGTGACAAAAGAGTCATAAAACAGTAACCAACTAACCCCAAGATATGGAGGGTGTACTGTTGTACACTCAGCTATTGTCCTCGTGATATTGCTCTCTGTCCTCTAACCGTCGAAAAAATAGGTCAGCCAGTATCCATGAAAAAATTTTTTGTTGGACAGTGATTGTTATAGTCAGGTTTCAATCCAAACAGACACCGGCCGCTGGCCGAAGCATGAGGTGGCCGCTAAATAAAGAGACAATTTGTATTGATCTTCTGCCAAATCCAATTGGTTCCAGAGAAAATTGGCCTTTTGGCCAGGTGGCCGTTTAAATGAAGTGACCGCAAAGGCAGGTTTCACTGTATATCTTCAGACATCGATGTTCCGAAGGTAACTTGCTGGGCGATGCTAACGAGAAAGTATGTCTGTGCTGAACACTTGACTTCTACCTGCTCCTGCGAACACCACAATAATTTTTATGGAAAACTGAATACGAATCGTAGATACACGACTATTTAGGATTATAGAACTGCAGTATTTATATTGTTTTGAAGATGAAACATTTATACCTTTTGTCCAGTCAGATTTGAGTTTGGAACCACTGTGCGCCGGAGAGAATTTTTCTCCGTTCCATTACTCTTTCATCCTATATACTACTGCGTGTTCAGTTCAAAGTGTGTCATGTCTCGCTGTATGTCGTCATGTGGCTAGCCGGTGAGCCTAGAGAATTCAATCTTCCTACACTTCCGCAGAGGTGTATTACCTAAGTGCGAGAGAAGTTGCCTAGCAAGTACGGCGTTCATTCTGAAGTACGCGGATACCCACGGACTCTGGAAGTACGTACCGATACGTGCGGTAACGCCGGTAGTGGCAGGAATGTGAACTGTTTGGAAACATGTACTGAGGTGAGTTTTTTTTCTTACTGTCGGGATATGGCGAGAGGGTTAAGACGATTACTTACGTACAGTATTTGTTGACATTAACTTCGACGGTCAACATGGACACGGAGCATTTGATTTGTGTTGTAGAATGTTGCGGTATCCAACGGACGATAACAAATACCCTGCGTAAGACTTGCCCGCGCAAAACACAGTTCGAAAGAGGTTATGGTAGCACACAGACCGTACAGACCGCCATCTGTTGCTACGACGTTCAAGTTATACCGTACACGTTCTCAAGTTCAGATTGAACGTCTTGATTAATAGGCAACTTCTCTGACATAACAGCTGAAACTCGCTTCAAATCGCTGACTCAAAACAGTGACGTCATGACACACTTTGAAATGAACACCCAGTGTGTTTCTTTATTTGTGTGAGTTTACATACACGAAACTTTTAAAATAATAATTTCTCATCTACATCACTAAAAAAAATTCAACATGTTTTTACACACGCAGAAAACAATCACGTTTCTACAAAAAGAAACTGGGTTTTAACACTGATATCACTTTTGTCAGAAAACTGTGGTAGTTAAATGTCTGGTGCTTGTGAGACTTTTTCACAGAGACCAACCGTGGAGACAAGAACGTAACAATCCAGCTGCCGTCACCTGGCAACAAACACCAAGTGGCTCTTCATGCTGTTTCCTTCAAATCAAATTTTCTTCTTCAATATTCCTACTTTCTTTCCGTGAACCGTCTCGAAAATGAAATAAACAACACAGTTTGTTTCGCATATGGAACCGTGTTACAGTGACGAATTGAAACCAAGAAGCATTCTCTTGCTGCCGATACGAACTTCGTACGTCATGAATGTGTCAGATAATTTTGGTATTCAACTCCAAGTGAAAGCACAGAAAAATAACTATTATGGTACTTGTGAGGTAAGTGCATCTTTATTGCACGAGTGGAAAGATTTAAGCACGTGGCGTCAGCCGAGTGCTTAAATTACACGAGCGCAATAAAGATCACGCTCACAAGTACCATACGTAATTTTATCCATGACCATAACGAATAATTATGTTTTATAAAAGAATATATGTTGAAAATAAGTCCTCATGTAATCACATACTATGGCATGGATTTTAGAATCAATACGTTACTAGGTAGGGCATGATGTAGGAGGCCATGATTAGTAAAGAATGGTATCTAAGGCGTTGGATAAATAACAAATTATAATTAATTATATAATTTTAATATATATTTTTCACTTTAAACGTGTATTTTCGTCCTTTTGAAGTTTCAGTGATTATTTAGAAGTGTTCACGGAACTAATGTGATTAAAATAATTTCATATTTTACTTCTGTAAACTTAAGAGGAATATTAAAACTTAATTAATCATCGTGTCTGTTTAGCTCAGTTGGCTAACGCGTGTTCTTTTAAAATTTTAAAATCCTATAAACCCAACTTCGTAGGTTCAAATCTCCTCGCATCCCAAAAGGTAAATTATTACAAAATTTTAAAAAGATGCATAAAGTACAAATTACGACGTAGCAGATAGAGAAAAGAGAAGGAGATTGAGTGTATGTATATTTAAGAAATGGTAATAAAGAAGTAGAGGTAGTGACATCTAGTAACTAATATATTAACTTCTTGAGTAATAGTTCAATGGAAATGTATACGTGTGTACCCGGGTACTAGGAAAATACTAATGAACTGTGTGATAAAGTTCAAACTGTGAGGTAAAGTCTTTATCTCACTAGTGAAATAAAGTAATGTTGAATAAAAGCCTACTTTACAAACCCAAAAGTATTTAGTAAAGGCATGTTTTTCGTTATGGTCATGGATAAACAATTAAACGATTCCAACGTTTCTTCTAGAGAAACAACTGACAGAGGATTCACAGAAACACGATGATTACGTCATTGTTCTAGGTTTAATAATGAGACATGGAGATCAAAAACCCACTAACTCCAATTTTTGACAAAATTGAGTTATGGGCTGGATGGTGCTTTTTATAGTCGCGACACTGTTATTTCCGGCGTGACTTCGCCTCTTTGCTTACATCTTAGGAAGTGAAGGCTCTATAAAGTCTAGGTAGGTAGTATCGTTCGCCATTTTTCTTCTTTCGTTCCCGAGCTACCATACGAGGAATCTATTTGCCACACCGTTAAACATTATCTTGTCGTAGCTCCTATGATAATAAATCAAACGCACTGCAATTCAGAAAATAAATGAGCGGCAAATAACGTCTTCGTGTGCTTTCTGCGAAGGCATACGAAAGAGCCAAAATGGCGGACGATTATATTAAGTATTTATCGAGCCTTAACAAATGAATACGTTTTCATAAGCGAATCACAAGACGCACACGTTTAAATGTAGCCGACCTGCAACGCGATTGGCTGCCGGAAATTAGAGCGACGGGACTATAGTTTGTCCCGTATGCGTGGAAGGCAAGAATACACTAATTTCGACATTCATCTGCCTTCTGGGGGCTGTTTTAAAGCTCGTGGAAGTCAGAACTCCACTTACTCCATGGAATAAGAGAGTTTTTGCATTCCAAGATTAATTTCCCGGTAGGTGGCAACACTATCGCTCAACCAGCTGACTAAAGTGTTAATTCAGAATCTCACAAAAATCTATGAAATCCATGTAAATAAGACTATGAAAGGCGCAATATGGAGTAGATTTGACTTCCAGAAACACAATACAGATGCATAGTTCCCCAGTCAACTAAAGTACAATTCAGCATTGCCATTGAAAGAAGAAACGAAAAGGACTTGCAAAATTTAATGCAGTTTATTTCTGAGGAAAGTAGGATGAATTACCAAACTCTGTTTGCGGACAGTAATAATCTAGAATCTAGATGCACAGGAAGAACATAAGAGTGAGAGAAAAAACAGAATCTGTAACATGAATGAGTCTGTGTTAACATTTTAATATTGTTTGTGGTTTTATTTGTGTATTTTGACGTGCTTTATAGTAATCTGTGATTTTCTGTCTCATATATTTGAAATAAAAAAAAATGTAGCAATGTTAATCTTAATATTAAACTTCCATTTTCTCGTATATTCCAATGTTTCATAATGGAATTATGATAGACTTATCTTTTTTCTTCACATGGCTCATATTTATTCACTTTTCTTAATTCATACACTGTGGAAGTCAGAAAACCACTAACTCCAGCAGTGTTTATTTCAAATTGTAGCGCAAGATAATGCAAAAATTTAGGTTTAAAATATTTAATTGATAAATGATGCAATTTTACACAACGTTAATAGATAAATGTATAATATTTAAAGTTAGTAAGACAGATGATAAGTTTTTTCTCTCTCCTGTAAAATTTGGTTTATTGGAATTAGGGAGTTTTTAATTTCCCCGTCTCAATTGTTAATATTCTATTATTATTATTATTATTATTATTATTATTATTATTATTATTATTATTATTATTATTCGCCGATTAACTTTACAACTTCTTTATTGAGTTATCTTTTTAGGAAATTACCTGTCTTACTAGTTTCGAAGTGTTATTCTTCATTGTCCAAAGCCTAGCGAAGATCCCGCGCTATTTTCTGGTTTCCTGTTGTGTTGGGGTGTGTTCATGATTGTGTCGAAAAGGATGTGTGTGTCTTGAAATTGAGTTGAGTGTTCAGGATATGCTGGAGGTGTGTTTTTGTACGTTTGTAAATTTCATATTGTTTCTGGTTTTTTTTTGCTGGATGTGTAGTATTTTCATGTCAGTGTCTATGTTGCTGTAGTTGTGATTGGAGTTTGTGATGTGTTCTGCGTAGGTTGAATTGTTGTGTAGTTTGTTTATGGCTGTGACATGTTACTTGTAACATGTTTAAAATCATCTTCCAATCTGTCCAATATAGAAGTCATTGCAACTGTTGCTTGATAGTTTGTATACTCCTTTAAGTAGAATTTTTTTGTGTTTCTTTTATGTGTGTTAAGATATTTTTGTATTGTGTTCTGTAAGCAATGTTGTATTTCTTGAAAGATGATTCAATCTTGTATGTGTTTCTGTTTTCGTATGTTAGTGTGATGTATTTGTTTTGTTCTTGCGTTTGTGTTGAGTTTTCTTCTTTGCTTTTACTCTTTTTTATGATGTTGTCTGTTATGTTGGGGTTGTAGTCCATCCGTTTTCCTGTGCTATGTATTTGATAGTGTGTATTTCTTCCTTCTAGTCTGAGTTCTTCGTGTAGGGTTTTGTTAAAGACATTGTCTGTCCACAGAAACCCAGGAACATTGATGATCTGAGAGTAAAAATTACTCAAGATTTTCAACAAATCACCCCTCTTATGTTACAACGGACATGGGCTGAATTGCATCACAGTTATGAGTTGTGCAAGGTGCGCAATGGGGGTCATGTTGAGCTCTGAGGAATCTTCCATCTTTCAGTGTTTTATGCACAAAGTTTCAACAAATAAAGAGTAGTAGCAAATGTTTTACGGTGTCTTTATTTTATCCATACCCAAACGTATCACCCTGTATTTTGCATTGAAAATTTAGAGCAATGTCATTCCAAAGCCTTCGAAAAACTACACTGTAATAATAATAATAATAATAATAATAATAATAATAATAATAATAATAATAATAATAATAATAATGATTTATTTTAGCTGGCAGAGTTAAGGCCGTAAGCCCTTCTCTTCCACTCAATCAGCAAAAAGTATACATACATATGTATGAACTTACAAAGAATTCCACAATTTGATTTAGGCAAGAGCTACATGTATACTTATTTACGAATTACCAACAAAATACTATGAACTATTAATTAAACACTGAAATACAAACTATGTTGCAAAATTAAGCTAAAATACATAGAACGTTAATATATTTCAAATAATGTTAGATACTAGAAAGAGATGATTATGAGACAATTTTGAAAATATAGCACTATCAGGATGCATGTCTAAAGGAAGGATAACAATGTAGACAGTGATAGTTTAAGTCAGTATGATTGGAGTGAAATGCTTAGAAAGTTATCTTTTAAGCTGTTTTTAAAAGTGTTTATTGCCTTGCAACCCCTAATACTTTATGACAGGGAATTCCATTGTCGCGAGGTGGATACTGTAAAAGATGATGAATAACGAGATGTTCTATGAAGAGGTATACTTAACGCGCCACAGATAAGTGATCTGGTATTTACGTCGTGGTTAGAGTATGGATAAGAGAAACGAGATGAAAGGTAATTTGGTGTTGAAGTGTGCAGAATTCGAAAGAGTAAAGACAAAGAGTGTAAAGTTCTACGTTCTTTAAGTCGGAGCCACGAAAGACTTGCGAAGGACGGTGATATGTGATCATATGGAATATGGTGCTGCATGTTGGGATCCTTACAGATTAGAACATATTAAGACACTGGAAAAGATTCAAAAACGGGCTCTTAAGTGTTGTCGGAAAAATTCACCATTAAAATGGGACACACTCACGGACAGGAGAACGCGAATTCGATTATGCGCACTGTTCAAAACATACAGAGGTGAGCCTGCCTGGAGAGAAATAAAAAATAGGTTGCAGCCGCCAAATTACTCTTCAAGGAACGACCACTCATATAAATTGAGGGAAAGAAGACAGAGGACGGACACTGGAAAGTTTTCTTTTCTCAATCGTACTATCAGGGACTGGAATGCTTTACCTGCAGACTTACTAAAGGCTTTACCAACAACCAAAAATGTATTTAAAAATAGGCTTAAGGACCTTACTAATAGACGGTAATTATACACAGTACTTAAAGGGTGTAAATGATATGTTGTTATTGAAGTGTTGTATCAGTGAAGAATTATGTTGTGTCAGTGAAGTGTGTTGTATCAGTGAAGAAGTATGTCGTGTCAGTGAAGTGTGCTGTGTAAGTGAAACGTGTTCCTGTCAGTGAAGCTTTATAGTTTATAGTGGCAGTGCAAAGTATTTGAACAGTGAAATGTTTTTGAAGTGTTAGTGAAATCAGGATAGAATCAGTGAAATGTGTCGTAGTTCCAGTGCAGTGAGTGAGTTGACAGTGAAATGAGTGTAATGTTGAAAGGTACTTGTGCAGATATGAACATATACTCGTGAGTTTTAGTTCGATCTTAGTTTTAAGATACAAACTAGAATATTTGAAATGTTATTTTAAGTGATCGTTTCATTTAATTTAGTATATTCCCTGTTGTTGTTATTATTATTATTATTATTATTATTATTATTATTATTAGTATTAATTATTAGTATTATCATTAATTGTATTTTTAATTAATAAGTTTATTATTGTCATTATTGAGTGTAATTAGTTACCACTGCCACCGGGTATATACCCATTGCAGTGTGAATAAATACATACACATACATACATACATAAATATCGTCGGATGTTGCATACGTATCTGACGGACATATTCTGAGCTCGCTGTAACTTGACTGACAGTTCAGAACTTAGGTCACTTAACGTTATTAGGGTTTGTACTAGGGTAAGTTTTAGTTGCTGGGGAAAGAAGTTCTTAAGCGACTCAAACAGTGAATGGAGGAACAGATTTTTTTTATCTTTTCTGTAACTTGAAAATGGTAACTAAGTAACAGTAAGTGAGTTGTAAAGGGGCTTATTTCAGTATAGTTTTATGTTATGAAGAATAGTTTCCCTAGAACAAGTTTCTGTGCGGGAATTCTAATTTTCAACAACAATAACTGTAAATACAACAAAAAACACGATCGTGAAAAAAAAAATAGTTTTCACTACAAAAATCAATATATTGCATATAAGTTAGTCGTTGTGAAGACTGGAAGAAAGTATAAATGGCATTAGAAACATCGAAAGGATATGAGGAAATTTTAAGGCTTTGCGCCTTTGCTATTGAATATAAGGTCCATGAGACAAATAACGCCATGTATACCTTTAACGCCACCCTATTAAAATTTGTTAACAACACAAGTTTTCGGCAGTGCACTACTGTAGTCTGCATTCGCTTGCAATCTACAGTACTACAGTTACTAGCTGTCCGCTGACATTTACGAGTGACATTATATTCCATCATTTTCCTCTTGTGTGTTGATAGTGAATGGCTGTTCTTATTTCAAGGTAAGAGACAATATTTTATTTTGTGTGTTGACAAATAATAACTATATTAAACTATATATTTCGTGATCCTTAAACATTCTTCTATGTATAGAAAGTATTTGCTATCTATAAAATTTGAAAATGCTAGAGAAACAGGCATGTCATGTTATCAAGTACTCAGTAGCGCTTTAACGCCATGTGGCGTTAAAGGTCTACAGACAACATTTTAGGATATGTTAGTACTAAGGCTGACAGTACAGCATCAGTGTGAAAACATCAGGAAAATCACTAAGCTTTCAACTTACAAATGTTCAGAATGTGCAGTGATGATATTGGTTCAATTGCTTATCGAACTCTTAATTTTTTTTTTATTTTACATAACTTAATTTTTTTGTTTTACTTATTGGAAAACATTCATATTAAACTAAGGTAAATGCTTTTGTGTTTAATAACTTTCTACTGTGTCACATTGTCTCTTTTTTTTTAAAGTAAGGAGTCACTGGAAAACATATTTTCCTAATCCATCTGGTGTTTCAGTTTCAGATCAAGAATCTTTCATTAGTATTGAGTGATTTTGTATCTTTTATTAAGAGAAACTCAAATTTAGTCGCTTAGTTCAATTTGTGTTGCTTAGGAAAAATAATTCATTAACAATTATAAGTGTGTAGCTTACTAGAAAATAGGTGGTGTTAATTGGACAACCTGTTCCTAATAACGCCAGCTTACAAGGTTTTCCTATTTGAGTTCTAATTCTTGTTCAGTATATAATATATCCATTTTCATTGTGCTATTTTGTAAATATAAGATTACAGTTTCTATTTCATAATTTTCGTGTTTGTACATAACTTATTTCCAGAGCAAAAGTGACTGAAGTGTTAAGGTGGCGTTATTTGGTAAGTGTACCTTATTGCGGTTTCAACATCTAGCTCACATCATGTCTGAGTAACTAGATTGTGTACAGAAAATATAAAGAAATGAGAAACGTAAGCGGGAGGTAGCACACTTCATTACAGCTTTCAAACGCTTGTAGTTGTCTGAGTTGCTAAAACATTTGACTCTACTTAGAGGGATGAATACCTGATATTAAAGCGTTGCAACCGATGTCTCGCGCGCACTGGGAACGAACTTGTGTCTGTATAAACAAGCCCAGAAACTACTAGGGTTAATTGAAAGCTTAAAAGTCTTTCGATTTGTTTACTTAGCGAAATCTCCTTTTTTTTTACTTCTTCTGCCTTAGCGAAAGCCGGGTCGAAATGTTTGCTCGCATCCTTTGGAACATCTCCCCCTTGCGAACTTCAAGAACAGTTTCATCAAGGATTCAAAATGCTCTGGGGGGGGGGGGGAATTGAAGCAGCTGCACAGGAAGCTACTCAGCCCGCGGGTCGCGAATTCCTAGCTGATATCCTGACTTATAATACAATCTTCGAAGCGAGACGATAAGAATTTGATCACTTTTCTCAACAAAGTGGGGTAATTTCAGAACACGCTGATTTCAGTCCATGCACAGTATGTTCACAAGCAGTGTTTAACGCCTGTATTCGACCTATATATTAATAGTCTTACTAATAAACCGTGTATAGTTTTTATACGAGAGTTATGCAGCGTTGAGACAGAAAACATTACTAATAAACCATGCATAAGCTATGGATGTACAAACAATATGTAACCATACATTGGGAATTGCTTTGCAATACGAAACCCCTTGTTTAAGGGTATATGTACATGAAAGACCACAAGTATTATCACAAAATGTAGGCTCTAAATTTCTAAAATTTTATAAGAAAATAAACTCACTATCTGATAAAAATTACAAGGTGCCAAAACAAGACTTATAGAACTTAAATATCTGATAAAAATATAAAAAAAAAGTTACTAATAATATTTTTCAAACCAGTTTTATCAAAGTATGCAAAAAAAATTCTGCAGTTACATCGTTTGGTAACCATAACATTGTTATGGTCTCTCTAACATCTTTAATATTTTTCCTGCATGTAGTGAACACTCATTTCTGAAAAGTAGACTACTCTCAGACATGTAGAATTTTTATTTTAATAAATTTATTCTTTTATTTGTCTTATATGAAATATATTAAAATTTACATAATGTTTTGTGACCTAATTTTTCTATTTTCAAAGAAATGGGCATTATTGTAGTCTACGTTTTGCATAAATGCGTGTTAAATCAGTGTACAAAATTTAATAATTCTATCTTTATTGGTTGTGTAGTTATAAAATAATGTGTGAAAATTTTTAAGTTTTGGAAAATTTAATTTAAAGTAAAAAGTGAATTCTAAAAAATATTATTAGCAACCTTTTTTTATACTTTTATCAGATATTTAAGTTCTAGTAAGTCTTGTTGTGGTACCTTGTAATTTTTGTCCAATTGTGAGTTCATTTTCTTATAAAATTTCAGAAATTTAAAGCCTGCATTTTCTGATAATATTTGTGGTCGTTCACGTACACATACCCTTAAGCGTTGTATATAGAGAAAAAATGGCCGCCCCTCTAACAGCTGTTCGTATCGACTGTCATTTTATGATGATGGATGCCTTGTAACCACAAAAGAACACACCAAAGAGCACAGAATAAGTAGAATATTATTGCTGTAGCTTGTTCTCTTTGACCAAAATACAGTGTGGTAATCGATTAGAGCCAGTTGTACTATCGATTCTTAACACGGCACACTAGAACACTCTACCGGATGCAAAAGAGAACCTCAGAAATTCTATTACCTTTCGTAATGAAGTAATGACGAAACTATGACGTAGCTGTGTAACAGTTATACTGTTATACACGACGTATTTAGTGATTATTAGTAAGTAATTTACACACGACTTATAAACGAGCTACTCATTGTATAAGTATAAGACAGTTAAACGTCTGTATATAGAGTTTTTATTAGTAAGACCGTAACAGAAAAAGTGAAAAGATTTGGTAGAGAGGGAATTATAATGAATTCCATGAAAATGCTTACGTCATATCCGGTAAACCTAACAATGTGAATATGTTAGATAGTACTGATGCAGTTACTGTTCAAAATGACGACTATAGTAGATGAAGTACGCGCAAAGCAGAGAGCTGAGACTGAATTTCTTTTTGCGAAGGAGATCACTGTAAACATTCACAGGCGCTCAAAAAATCTCAGAGGAAGAACAATTGTTTGTATACATGTGAAGCCTGAATATGTTACTAGTCAGCGATGTATGCAATGGAGGGGGAAAGGAACTGGCCATCCGATCCCATTATCTCCTGGCTTAGTGGCCTCATGAGTGTTACATCACTAATGAGGTTCAAATCTGTCTTCGGACAGTTGACTAAACAACAATTCCTACAAAAACTAGGGGTTTGTATTATCAAGGGAATCTTTAAAGTTCTTTGTACATTTTAACAATTTTATAATTTTCTATCGGCTCTTACATATTGTGTAGAGCAGGGCTGGGCACATTACGTGATTCTGAGAAATGAGCGCTGTGTGCTTTGAAGAGCGGGTCTCGCGAGCGGATTGACGTATGCATACTGTAGGGGAATGTCGGGTAGGGCCGGACGGCGGGTGTGTCCGGACACTTACAGTTTTCGTAAATGCCGTAAGATGGAAGCATGTTCTTGAGTGCGTTAGAAGCCTCCCTCCAGAGTACTGAATACACATCAGTGTGTAGCTCTACCTCCTGGTGTTAAGTGTGTACGTCATTGTTCGTGATTTCCATTGTGTCTGCTCTCCGCCTCAGTATTATTCAAGACATCACTACTTTGAAATAAGATAAGTGAAGTGCATCTGCCAACTACTGTTGTGTTTATAGAAGTGTTAGGGGAACTAATTATAGAAGTGCGCTTTAAAATTCAAGTAACTTTAGAAATGGCGGGAATTCTTTCGTTGACGTGTGTATCGGGTAAGACCTGACAGTGCTTTGTCGGGTAGCACCGGACACATAAATAAAATGCTTTTCTGTGTTACAGAGCTCACTGTTGGAGGAGATAATGCCGAAATCTGAAGAAAAACATAATAAAAAGGGATGCTGGACCGAAGAAAATATGAAGCATGCCATGAATGATGTACTAATGGAAAAAATTAGTATTAGAGAAGCAGTTAGGGTGTATGGCGTTCCGAAGAGTTCTCTGCATGACAGAATTAATAAAATAAAGAAAGGGAAGAAAGCTAATGTACCGCCTAAATTAGGCAGATTTGAACTTACTTTCTCCGAAACATATGAAGAGGAACTATTAGCCCATATCAGACAGCTCGACGGCATGTTTATGCCACTAAGCAAGAAGGAATTCTTGAAATTGGCATATGATCTAGCCGAGGAGTTGAGATTGCCACACAGGTTTAACAAGACAAAGAAACTTGCCGCCAAAGACTTTTATTATGGATTTCTGAAAAGGCATCCTGAAATAGCATTAAGAGTACCTGAATCCACTAGTATGATGAGGGAAGTGGGTTTTAACAAGCCCCAAGTAGACCTGTTCTTCAGCAAGCTTGTGGAATTGATGGAGAAACATTCATTTCCCCCTTCACGGATATTCAATGCGGATGAAACTGGTGTTTCTTCAGTGCATGATAACTGTAAAGTGATGTCCGTGAAAGGAAAAAGGCAAGCGAAGGTGTAGCTCAGCCAAACGGGTGGATGAATGGTGACATATTTCTTGGATGGCTGAAACACTTTGTAAAGCACGTGCGCCCAAGTAAAGATAGCCCTGTGATGAAGAAAATGAGAAAATGAAGTGGTTTTCACAAAGCCACATGTCGAAGAAAGTCAATCTTCAGTCAGCACTCCGTGCAATGATTCTGCGTCAATTGCGCCTCTCTTGAAGAAACTGTCCCCAATCCCTGATGCAAGCAGACGAAGACTTGCTACGAGAAATCGAAAGGCAGAGAAGAGTCAAATTCTGACTGGAACTCCCTACAAAGAGTCGCTGGAAGAGAAACAGGTTGAAAAGAACAAAAAGGATGAGAAAAAACGCCGGAAATGCGCAAAAACTCTAAATTTGGATCAACCTTCAACATCAGTCCAGGCTTCTGCTTCCAGTGTGACTTGTTGCATATTGTGTGGTGAGAGTTTTGAAGAAGACTGGATTCAGTGTGAAAGGTGCAAGAGTTGGGCGCATGAAAAGTGCGCAAATTTAGAAAATGCGACTTTTATTATGAGTGTGACAAGTGTATGCAAGTGCAATAACTCTTCCTTTTCAATTCATACCATCTGTTGTACTTTTTTTTAAACTTTTTGACTGTCCGGTACAACCCGCCAATATCCGAATCACTAGGCAAAATGTATATTTATAAATAGGCCTTTCCTCAGATTATTAATGTCTATTCATCAATAACAGTACACGTATATTGTTTTATGATTCTTGAATAGTGTTATTAAAGATTTTGTTCTTCTCGTTAACATAAAACCAAGTCAATATGAAAGAAAAACCTTAAGTGTCCGGACCTACCCGACTCTCCCCTACGTCATTCAGTGTCGGTGCAGTGGTGACTCTGCAGTATGAAGGCGAACTTTGAAGACGGAGCTTCCGCTCATACACTAAAGCGTCCCGCTACTCCCAATGCTTTTAATGTATCATGGGAGGAGGAGTTCTTTTTGGTAGAGAGCAGTTGATTAGCAAAGTGTTTAATTTGGCATAAAACACTCCAACTGATTAAGAGGTTCAATATCCAACGACATTATTCTTTACAACATGCTACTGAATATGACAAATATGTTGGTAATGAACGCCATAAATTAATACAACTTAAAGAAAATATTTCTCAGGTACATTATATTATGGTATGTATTTGATATTTGCATTGCATTATAAGCTATTATACACTTAGTAATATATAATTTCAAATTATACAAGTCATTCAGTCTGTCAGGACATAATAGTTTATAAGGAATAATAAACTATTATGTCCTGACAGACTGAATGACTAGAACAACCGTGGCTCTTGTTATATTAATGCAGGGAAGGTAGCTGTAATGCGAGTCCGCCACTGCGTGAGCGTTCTGCTCTGGCTTGGAATTGAAGTGCCTTGCGGGGCGAGAGCAGCTCTGGCCGACTAAATGGAGCCGCTCTCATGCCCGGCCCTGGTGTAGAGATATCTGTGTAACGGTCTCTCATCCTGTGCACGAGTAATATCTGCAGTTACTGGGAAAAGTGACATAAGTCAGTTTCCACAAACCTTTTTTGATAATTTAGTGACAACTTACACTGGTTTATGTCGATTTGATTTTTTCTGTATGAATTACTGTAATGGGAGAAATACTTATGTCTCTTTTTCCAAGTGAGCAGATATAAACGAATAGGCATCACAAAACATTCAGGGTATTTCTACTTTATATTTAAAATAAAATAACTCGAAATTCTGTTTGAATATTAGATTCCAAATTCTGTAGTGAAATAGAGAATCAATATTAAATTAAACTTTTTATACATAAATATCAAACATTGGACAGTTTAAATTAAAATGTCTTAATGAAAAACAGATTTTTTTTTTCCTCGCTGTTATTTATACTCGCTTTAACATCTCTGGTCATATCGCGAGTTAACCTTTGGTTGAAATCCGAAGGCCTGTGTACTATTGTTGAGACTGGTTCTATTGTTGTGAACTAGATGGCGACTGTATATATATATATATATATATATATATATATATATATATATATATTACTGATTTGTTATGAATATGATTTCGGTGATGAATGAGGCCGGTGATTTTCAGGGATGTTGTGGCCCGAATTTCCTGACATTTGTCTTACGGTCGAGGAAAAACCCTGAAAAACCTCAACCAGGAAATTCAACCCGACCGGGAATCGAACCCGGGCCCTCTGCATGCTGACCCTTACACCACAGAGGTGGTCAGAATTTTTCTTAAAAAAACACTAATTTTGAATAAATTTGCGCTAAAATAAAAATTTCGCGTATACACAAAGTTTTGTGTTATTCCGCGAGTTTAATCTTACGATATTTTGACCTGGAAGAGCTTGAAAATGTCAGCTGAAAAACCGTATTTCGCTGATCCGTGGCTTGCGAAAACTAGGTACTTCTAACTATTATTCTAACAAACCTGTGCGAGGTCTGATAAGGAAGACAGGAATGTTTGACGGGATGTAGGACATTACTGCGATTAGCGTAATACGTAAAACCAAAGCCACCGTTTCTGGCGCGTGAAATAAGTAATGGGAACGTTGAGAGTGAGTATCTTATTTTTGCCACAGTCTGTAGGCGCGAAAGCTGAAAACTGTGATTGGCAGATTGTTGACGTCACATCTATCTCAGTCGAAGCGGCAACAGATGTCACTGACTGGAAAGTGTACTCAAGGATACACCCCAGAAACGCAAAGTGCGAGTGTCTTGCCTTTGACACAATAAGACTGACAACTGTGATTGGTAGATTGCTGACGTGACGTGTTGGATGGTACCGTTCTCAGCTGCACTGGCAACAAATGCTCACTGGCTAGCTTTTTACTCAAGGACACGCGCCAAAAACGCTGGCACTGGCTCTATACCAGCTTAGGCATGTAAAATCAGAAATAGTAGTTAGGTATAATGAATAAAAAAATTAAGAACCTTGTGACCTGCAACACTTCCGGTTTGTTCCGATTGTTAAGATGCTGTTGTTATTATAAAATAAGCGGATTATAATTTAACGACCCTTTTCAGTGACAGGGCATTAGCAATATCGATTTATTTGAAGTCTCGATATTGCTGACGTAGGACGCAAAACAAAATCGTGTTAGTAGGTCCGAGTGGAAAGTTAGTTTGTGTACGGTAAAAAAAAAGTTGGTCCTAGTAGCTTACAACGCAAATTAAGCTCTCCTCCGATGTCTTCTATTTCTGACCCTAGCATTTGTTTTCTTTCTCTTCCTACTTAGCTGCTTCTTCCCCTCTCCAGTCCCAGTTCCTGGAAGGAAAGAGGCTTATCAGATTGTGGAGTATTTATTGTGCCCCACTTTCGAGTTCCTTACGGCTTCACTGGTTTGAATCAAATTTTGTACAAAGCCACATCGGCAAAGAATAAAAAAAATAATAATAAATACAAAACCTTGTTTTCTAAAATTCAACGACAAACTTCGCCAATTTGTATATGGATATCAATTCAATTTCTTCCAATAACACAGGAAGTTGTAGTTTATGTAGCAACAGCTAAAAATTGGAAGACAATATATGTACAGATGTGGCCCAATTATTAGAGATGTAGCTATACAGGGTGATTCACGAGGAAAGGTAAAAAATTTAGGATGTGAATTCTGAAGTCATTCTGAGTGATAAAGTTCTTATGAATATAGGTCCGTTTTCGAACGGTTACGGAGATATGACACTTTGATTTCACAAATACCTCTAAGATTCCATTGTACTAAAGGCTGTGTGATGTATCTTGACTCACTGTGAAAAGAGAGAGGAAGGAGATATGTCTTATTTCGTCTGTGTTGTTATGGCGATGGGGGAGTGGAGCGATGCCGTCCATCCATCCAGTGGCGGAAGGGACTAGTTGATACATTCTGTAGCGCAAAATAAAATAACAAAATATCTCTCTTCGTACTGTGTAGTTCCGTCACTGAGCTTGTCTTTCAAGAAACTGAGTTCCGGCAGCCTGTACAATAACAAGGTTTTGAAAGGAATCCTGAAAATTTACAACCCTCCTACAATCTCCACCCTCATTTGAAGGGACTTGGTTTTATTGCTACTGAGACAAGATAAACCTTACCAGGTATAACTCGTATTTAGAGACAGATAACGGACAAATTTAAAGTTTAAATTCACGTATGCATACATATTTAATATTCTAGAAGTCGGGGTCGATGTTTTCGCACATTTTCAAAGGTACCTCCTTCTGCCTCAATGCACTATTGCGCTCGGGCGTGAATCACGCTCATCGCTCGGGAGAGTTGCACGTGGCTGTCTTTATGCCGCATCCAAAATAGGTCAATTAGCGCCTCTCTCGTTTCCCCGTTCCTTTGCTATACCAAGTCTTTCATCCAACCCCATAGACAGTAAATACTCTTCGATATGGTACCCTTCTGTTCAGAAAGCGTCGTTCATATTCAGCGACGGCACGCAAGGAACTTCCAACGCACAAACCATAAACATACACAATATCGGCGTATTCTGCAGTCAAAAATTTATAAGGCATCTTGGAAAACACAACTTAACACTTCCGATAACTGTACCTGTATAACTACTGTACTGTAGGTATCTGACTGAACTGCTGTGAACAGATAAGTGATAGCATATTTGTTGTGACATTTGTAATGCCCCACCACCCAGTTTATGTCTCTTCCCTTATCTACATCGCTCACAATGCAGGTTCCAATGTTACGTCATTCATCGGTGATCTTGTCTCACGTGAGCAGCATATGGTAACGTCTGATTCACATTGGGGCGAGACGTTTTACTAAAAAAGAGCATCTAGCTCCGCCATCGTTCGAAAACGGACCTATGTTCATATAAACTTTTTCACTCAAAATGGCCTAAGATATAGTATCATAAATTTTTGACCTTCCTCGTGAATCACCCTGTATATCAGGAGACGAAACCTAGCATATGAGCTGCGCGGTAAGGGAAAGAAGGAGCTATCAGGAAGAGAGTTTGTTTCATGATGTTTAATATTATACAAATCTACGGACACTGAAGTTAATCTCAGACTAAAATCTATCTTCTCCCTCCATACCCATTGGTGATATAGCTATGGCACATGATATACAGGTCTTGCCTCCTCTGCTGTACCTATTAAGAATTTTACAAAGCCTAAGCAGTGTAAGTATCGAAAATTTTACGGGTGATAGATGACATGTTCCTGAACAAGAAAGTCTAATATTCGCTTTCTTGAAATTGCGTACTTCAAATAATGAAAGATAAATGACATCTTTACCTCTGATTGAGGTTCTGGCTGACATGTACTTCTATTATCAGGCAGTACATCTCACTTGACGATATGTGTCAGAGGAAGAACAATTGTTTGTATGCATCTGAAGTCTGATTAGTGGAATATGTAGCTAATCGGCGATGTATGCATTGGAGGAGGAAAGGAACTGATCACCCTACCCAATTACCTCCTTGCCTAGTTACCTCAAGATGATGTCTTATTGGTGTTACTCATGAGGTTCAAACCTGTCTTCGGGCAGTTGACTAAACAACAACAAGAAATGACATCTTTCCAAAAAAATACTCAAATTCCAACAAGTGCTATGACGGAATTTTTCAACATTACTTTTTACTGAATTACTAGAAAAAAACTTGAATATGGAAGAAGTTTACATGTAACAAATATTGACGTAGAGAAAAGCTTATGATAATGTCCTAATTTCAAAATTATAAATTGCCTTGAAAACATGAATAGACATGTAAGAATAATGTTTTTCATATAATTTATTTATTGTCACTTTAACTTTTAACAAAAGTCATTTTAACAAAGTTAAAGTTATTTGAACAATAACATAACATTTATCAAGTTAATTCATTACATTAACATTACACAATTTTATCAAATAATCCAGTTAATTTGAAAAAACTTTGACACTATTGCAGGAAGAAGGTTCGCCAAGGGATCTTGGTATAACGATGGCGATTTTTAGTTGTGTCATAGCTGATGTTTATATATTGTCAAGTTACGAGATATAAATAACATCGGTGAGTAGTACCTGCATGTTCGAACATGAGAGAGGCAACCAAGACATTACAAAATTCGTCTTAGTCCATATGAAAAACTAATCGCAAGATATATATGCTAAAACCCTTAAGCGGTTAAAACATGAAGGGGTGTGAGTGGAGGACAGCGAATATTTTCATAACAAGACCGACGAAACATGATAGCGAACACCAGCGAATATCGAACTTTGTCATACTGGACAAACTTGAACCGATCATTACGTCTACAATGCACGACACTAGTCAGTACAACAAAAGAGTACGATAATCTAAAAAATAATACAGGTGGCTTTGACATGAAGTAACATTCAGATGTTTCTGTTACTTAGATTTTTGTATATTCATAATGTTTCTGTTATTCATATATTTGTATACTCAGATGTTTATGTTATTCAGATAGTTGTATATTCAGATATTTCTGTTGTTCAGGTATTTGTATAATCATATATTTATGTTATTGAGTATTCAGATATTTTTATACACAGATGTTTCTCTTATTCAGATATTAGTATATTCAGATGTTTTGTTGTTTAGATATTTGTATAGGGACTATTGAGATGATTTTGTGATTTATATATTGAGATGTTTCTGTTATTTAGATATTTGTATATCGAGATGTTTCTGTTACTTAGATATTTGTACATTGAGATGTTTCTGTTTTTTTAGATATTTGTATATTGAGATGTTCTATTACTTAGATATTTGTATATTGAGATGTTTCTGTTACTTAGATATTTGTATATTGAGATGTTTTTGTTATTTCGATATTTGTATTTTGAGATGTTTCTCTTACTTAGATATTTGTATATTGAGATGTTTCTGTTACTTAGATATTTGTATATTGAGATGTTTTTGTTATTTCGATATTTGTATTTTGAGATGTTTCTGTTATTTCGATATTTGTATTTTGAGATGTTTTTGTTATTTCGATATTTGTATATTGAGATGTTTCTGTTATTTAGATATTTGTATATTGAGATGTTTCTGTTATTCAGATATTTGTACATTGAGATGTTTCTGTTACTTAGATATTTGTATATTGAGATGTTAATGTTATTTAGATATTTGTACATTGAGATGTTTCTGTTATTTAGATATTTGTATATTGAGATGTTAATGTTATTTAGATATTTGTACATTGAGATGTTTCTGTTACTTAGTTATTTGTATATTGAGATGTTCATGTTATTTAGATATTTGTATATTGAGATGTTTCTGTTACTTAGATATTTGTATATTGAGATGTTTCTGTTATTTAGATATTTGTATATTGGGATGTTTCTGTTATTTAGATATTTGTATATTGAGATGTTCTGTTAATTAGATATTTGTATGTTGAAATATTTTTATTATTTAGATATTTCTATATTGAGATGTTTCTCTTACTTAGATATTTGTGTATTGATATGTTTTTGTTATTTAGATATTTGTATATTGAGATGTATCTGTTATTTAAATATTTGTACACTGAGATGTTTTGTTAATTAGATATTTGTATATTGAGATGTTTTGTTAATTAGATATTTGTATATTGAGATGTTTTGTTAATTAGATATTTGTATATTGAGATGTTCATGTTATTTAGATATTTGTACCTTGAGGTGTTTTGTTATTTAGATATTTGTACATTGAGATGTTTCTGTTGTTTAAATATTTGTACATTGAGATGTTTTGTTAATTAAATATTTGTATATTGAGATGTTCATGTTATTTAGATATTTGTATATTGAGATGTACATGTTATTTAGATATTTGTACATTGAGATGTTTCTGTTACTTAGATATTTGTATATTGAGATGTTCATGTTATTTAGATATTTGTACATTGAGATGTTTCTGTTATTTAGATATTTGCATATTGAGATGTTCATGTTATTTAGATATTTGTATCTTGAGATGTTTCTGTTACTTAGATATTTGTATATTGAGATGTTTCTGTTATTTAGATATTTGTACATTGAGATGTTCATGTTATTTAGATATTTGTATATTGAGATGTTTATGTTATTTAGATAATTGTTCATTGAGATATTTCTGTTACTTAGATATTTGTTTATTGAGATGTTTCTGTTATTTAGATATTTGTATATTGAGGTGTTCATGTTATTTAGATATTTGTATATTGAGATGTTTCTGTTACTTAGATATTTGTATATTAAGATGTTTCTGTTATTTAGACATTTGTATATTGAGATGTTCATGTTATTTAGATATTTGTGTATTGAGATGTTCATGTTATTTAGATATTTGTACCTTGAGATGTTTTTATACCATTAAGTACGAGAAAAACTCGTACCGGCGCCGGGAATCGAACCCAGGACCTCTCAGCTGTGCGCGCTGAGTGCTCTCTAACCAACTGAGCTATGCCGGGACCCGATTCACGACGCCGGCCGAACTCCTATACATATATATTTGAGATGTTTTGTTATTTCAGATATTTGTATATTGAGATGTTTCTGTTATTTAAATATTTGTACATTGAGATGTTTTGTTAATTAGATATTTGTATATAGATGTTTTGTTAATTAGATATTTGTATATTGAGATGTTCATGTTATTTAGATATTTGTACCATGAGATGTTTTGTTATTTAGATATTTGTATATTGAGATGTTCATGTTATTTAGGTATTTGTACATTGAGATATTTCTGTTACTTAGATATTTGTATATTGAGATCTTTCTGTTATTTAGATATTTGTATATTGAGATGTTCATGTTATTTAGATATTTGTATATTGAGATGTTCATGTTATTTAGATATTTGTATATTGAGATGTTCATGTTATTTAGATATTTGTATATTGAGATGTTTCTGTTACTTAGATATTTGTATATTGAGATGTTTCTGCTATTCAGTTATTTGAACATTCACATGTTTCCATTATTCAGTTAATTCTACATTCAGATGTTTCCCTTATTCAGATATTTGTACATTCAGATGTTTCTGTTATTCAAATATTAATTGTATACTCAGATGTTTCTGTTATTCAGATATTTGTACCCATGTATTCAGATGTTTCCATGATTCAGGTTTTTGTCGTTACTGCATTGTTTTTATTGTTAACAACAGACAAATTAAAGGGAGAACATAACCTATTTCATTATTTTTAGTAGCACATAATTCTAAGTTTATGAACTTGCAGCATAGGACAGCTATAGCCCGCAATGTATTTACATAGGACAAGGCAGGTATAGGCTTGAGTGCCACATGCTGTAGAAGCTCGCAGCTGGTCGTGTACCCCGCATATTTGATTCCCAATAACTCAGAGCCTGTTGACATTGTGTGTGTACACTACTTACTTGACCTCATCGAGAATTACGGCACTGCTGTTATTCATAAACGTTGACACAGGAGGCACTAATGCAGTTACATCCTGCTTAATGAAGACCCAGTAAGGAAATAGCGACACTGGGCATAAAAGGAAAGCTTTTCTTTCTTGTAAGCATTAAGCCTGTTCCTACAATGGAAATCACTACACATTTCAATTTGGTCTTCGGATACTTTACTTCTTCTGTAGTTAATTCTTTAAGATGATCTCGACATTGGAGAATTTGAACTACAGAGTGTTTTATATAGAAATGACACATTTCTTTCTTTAATTATTCCGTTGGAAATTCATTCAATGACCCAATTTTAGCACCAAATTAAGCAGAATATTCTGAAGTTTCGATTCCTTGTCACTAGATGCGCAGATATTTATGTTTTATTCCTATTGTTGGCAGCTGTTTTCGACATTTTGTGTCAACGTGAAAATGCAGTACACATTAAATCAACGACTCTTCCTTGTGAAGCAATACTGGATTACGAATTCAATTACAGCTACTCAAAGGGCATACCAGAGAGAATTTGGTGTTCGCAATCCTCCCAAAAGAAACACAATACTGGGACTGGTAAACAAATTGGAAACAACTGGATCTCTGGTGAGTGAAAAGGGCAAGCATCGTTCATCTAGGCTTCCCACGGTTGTTGTTGACGTAAGAGCACGACTGGAGTAGTCACCCAAAAAATCATTAAGGCGTTTGTCGCAGGAGACAGGGTACACCTACTCAATGTGTCAGAGAGCCTAAAGCCATATAGGGTTACGGTTGTTCATCAGCTACAGGAACCAGATAAGGATAAAAGATTGAATTATTGTCGTTGGTTTCAGACGTTCATTGTGCAAAATCCTGCCATATTGTCCATCACATGGTTCACAGATGAAGCATGGTTACATTTATCCGGTTATGTGACGACCGAATAATTTCCAGGAACATGTGGCCACCGAGTTCTCTGGATTTGACAACGCCGGACTTCTTTCTATGGGGTTACTTAAAAGACAGGGTTTACGCCACACGTCTTCAGACATTGGACGATCTGAAGCACAACATCACACAGGAGATTCAAGCTAACAACAGAGTCCTCCAGCGAGTGGCCAGTAACATGGAACGACGTGTTGAGTTGTGCCTTATGCAGGATGGAGGACATTTTCAACATTTGTTATAGAGGTAAATAATCTCCCAAAATTCCTCTACATTTTAGGTATAATAAGTTGTCGCTAGCACAATTCGTTTCGAAACAATTAATGAAAGAAATGTGTCAGTTCTATATAAATCATTCTGTATATATTTTAACTAATTGATTTATTATTACTCACTTAACCAGTATAAAGATTACTTGCTTATAAATGACTTTTAGAGAACCCTGAGGTTCATTGCCGCCCTCACATAAGCCCGCCATCAGCCCCTATCCTGAGCAACATAAGTCCAGTCCCTACCATATCCCCCTCCCTCAAATCCATTTTAATAGTATCTCCCATCTACGTCTCGGCCTCCCCAAAGACATTTTCCCTCAGATCTCCCAACTAACACTCTATATGTATTTCTGGATTCATCCATACGTGCTAAAGGTGGCGCCAGCGTTTTTGGCGTGTATCCTAGATATTATAGTGCCCTGTTTGTGAGCATGTTGATAGTGCAGCTGAGAATGGTACCACTTCTTATACACGTCACATCAGCCATATGCCAAACACAGTTGTCAGGCTGACTGCGACAAATGTAAAACACTCGCACTTAACGTTCCCATTACTTATGTCACACGCCAAAAACGGTGACGCGGACTGTACATGCCTGCCCATCTCAAGCGTCTGGATTTAATGTTCCTAATTATGTCAGGTGAAGAATACAATGCGTGCAGTTCTGTGTTATGCAACTTTTTCCATTCTCTTGTAACTTCATCCCTCTTAACCTCAAATATTTTCCGAAGCACCTTATTCTCGAACACGCTTAATCTCTGTTCCACAACCATTCCTTTGCAATGGACGCACCAAAGAATCGGTCTCATTCCGAGACTTAAGTTGGGGTTTCGTAACAGGCTCTTTTTCACGTTAGCCCTTCGTCCAACGCCCAAGCTGGAGGACCACCCCAAACCAGTATAAAAGTACATAGCAAAATTATAAATAACAAGAATATATAAAACGTCCACTTTTGTGGAGTAACGGTTAGCGCGTCGGACCGTGAAACGAATGGGCCCGGATTCAAATCCTGCTTGGGACAAGTTACTTGATTGGAATTTTTTCGGGGTTTTCCTTCAACGAATTGAAGCAGAATTGCTGGCTAACTTTCGGCGTTGGACCTCGGACTCATTTCGTCATCATTAATTCACTTATCATCATCATCATCATCATCCATACCATAGTCCGGGTTAAGTTCACGGTGTGGTGTGCTGTACTTGTACAAGAGCGCGGCCGTTAGGCTATGCAATCATCCGCAAATAGGAGTGGTAATCATAATAAACCTGAGGCTACAGTGCAAGTCTTCGGGTCTCTCCTCCCTTCCTAATTATATTAAGTGAAGAATACGATGTGCAATTTACGTTGTGTAGCTTTCTCCATTCTCCTAAGACTTCATCCCTCTTAGGCTGGTATTCATAGTCGACACTTTCGATTAAAGTGTCCTTTGGAAGACGCAAAGTATCACTTTTCCGTTGCACAGTCGACACTTTGGTGCAAAGGAACACTTTGGATGAAAGTGTAGTTCCGACCACACTTTGAGCCGAAAGTGACACTTTGTAGAAAAATGGCGGACGTCTTGGAAGTTGTCGATTATTAGAACGTGCGGAAGAGATGGCACAATTAGTGGACAATGTACAAATTAGAGATAGGCCTAAAGACAATCCCGTGGAATTTTATAATGATATAGAATTTAAAAAACAGTTCCAATCTGATAAAGAAACTTATTGAGATTGCTTATATTTTCGACGACTGGTTGACAAAAACGAATAATAGACGTTTGCCAGTGCCTCCAATAATACAGTTATTGACTGCATTAAAATTCTATGCTACAGATATGTACCATACATTAATATATATATAATATTATAGTTCAGATATTTCTGTAGTAACATTCGTATATTTATAACCTCAATTCGATGAAGTGATATGTAGGTAGATATGCCTATATAACCTATTTTTTATTACTGAAACGAATTTTTTAACTTAAATAATATTAAAATAACTTCAATCTAATGTAGGCACAACTATCTTAAATTAGCATTGAGAGACCTCACGTGCCTGCCTTCTAAGCAGATTCCATAATTATATTGTGTTTAAAATGATTTTGATTTTTGTTGACTATCTGTATTTCGAGATATGATTTATCTTGATGTTGATATCATTACTGTTTTGATACCGGTAATATATATTTTCACGCCGGTAAGCAATACATCTACTGTCTCTAGTTCATGTGCAGTCATAACCTCACCATGAAAAGAGATCTCATACTATTAGGCCTATTTTGTTTTGCATTGTAGAAACATTTGGCATTCAAAATATTCCTGAAGAGCAGGCAATAATGGAAACGAGAGAGAGAAAATAGTATTAATAGTAATAATAATAATAATAATAATAATAATAATAATAATAATAATAGCAGTAGTAATGTGTTTATTTCATTCTTTTTTTACTTCTATTCACTATTCACGAAAAAGACAAAAATGAAAATAAAGGAAATAACACGATATATCAATGAAGGAGATACGTATAAAACCTAACTTAACGATATAAATTTAATTATATATATATATATATATATATATATATATATATATACACACACACACACAAAATTTTACCTACTCAATCCAACTTAACCTAACTATACAAACTAATAGAATATATGTACAAAATCTAACCAAACTATATAAATCAATGGAACGGATACATACAAAATTAAACTTAGCGATATAAATCAGTGAACAAGATATGTACAGAACCTAATCTAACTATATAAATTAATGGATCAGCTATGTACTGTACAAAACCTAACCTAATTTCACCAGCAGTATCACTAACTATTCAATAAAATGTTATATATCTGAACTGAATGAAATAATCTAAACTATCGTCAACAAAACTAGAAACTGAAATAAAACAACTTTAAATATACATTTTCTTTCTCGCGCGATCAATTAGGCTCCCAATTCAAATCACAACCATTGTAATTTGTAGGTTATAACTCATTAATTTGTTATTGTTTGTTCACTTCTTTGGAAAGGCATTGTGGGACTTCTGTTACCAACCAAATTGTAACTCTAGACTTTGCTGGCGTAAAGTGACACTTTGTGAAGTGCACTTCTTCAGTCGTCTATGAATACCACTAATATGAAACAGCCACTTCGTCAAAAGTGTCACTTTGCAAAGTGGTGATATAAAGTGTCGACTATGAATACCAGCCTTAGTCTCAAATATTTTCCTAAGCACCTCATTCTCGAACACCATTAACCTCATAATGGTATGAGCAAAATGAAGATAATTTTAGTAATCTGTAATCCTAAGAGTTAAACTTTATAATTTAGTGTTAAATAAGACAATTTTCGATTGAGACTCCAGAGTTTTTCTGGGTAATATCTCACGAGATCGAAGATATTTGGAAAAAAAAAATAAAGAAACATAGGGGCTATGAATGACAGCACAATAAATGAATAGGTGGCAGTGTATTCAGAACTGAATAACAGACATGTCTTTAAAATTAAAATCGAAGTTATGAAAATGGTACATACTTTTTAATTATAAGTTTTATAACGCTGCCTAATCTCTACAATCAAAACGCCTTTAAATAAAATACTAGTCCTTTAGAATTAGCGTTAGCGACGTTCGACCATGGTCATACGTTATATGAAACGTTAAAACTTCATATCAATACCGATATTTCATAATGTACGAATGATCATGTATCAAATGTCTGGGCATTAAATTAAATAATATTGTACAGTCTGCAATATTCCAATTTACTTAAAAATTATGCTTAGAAATAGAGCTATATTAACCACCTTCATGTGTTAAAATGACAACTAAGTCGTAAACTACCGAGTTTACTAGTTTCGGCTTCCTGTCAGCCATCTTCAGAACTAGTTCCGGTTTCTTCAGTTGTTTTGCTGGAGGGTGCGTTTGGCTGACAACTGAAGAAACCGAAAGAACCAAAGGATCCTACTAATTCTGAAGATGGCTTACACGAAGTCGAAACTAGTCGACTAGGTAATTCACAACTTTGTTTTCATTTTAACACACGAAAGTGTTAATGTAACTATATTCCTAAGTCATATAAAATATTAAAAATGTATAATCAAGATTTAAAAAAAACTTTTGACTACATTCATGATAATGACAAGAGATTCTATATGGTTCACAGCAAAGCCGTGTTAATGTGTTTAAGAATTCAAGCACAGTATTGATCTCTGAACGGTTACTCGTACAAAGCAAAGGTCACGCTCATGAAATTGTTTTATCAGTACGCTACTGCAGTAAACATTACTGATGTCATGAAGCTAATTACGGAATGATTTCGATTACACAGGTTAAAAGACAAGCTCATAATAATAATAATAATAATAATAATAATAATAATAATAATAATAATAATAATAATAATAATAATACAAACTTTTAGATAAGGATTAGCGTAGTTTAGGAAAAAAAAAACAAGTTTAACCAAATACCTTACTATAATAATACCGGACAGCTGTATACTAGCAGCATTGGCGTGAGTGCGAAAAATCGCGGACCTGACATCTAGCGCAGAGGGATGGAATTACGTCCACATATACAAATATTAACATAGCGAGATTCGGACTATTGTTTAAAACGTGAGTTACTAATGTGGAATTATATATGAAACACTTAAGAAATGTTGAATAATATTTAATGTAAAATTATTATCTTATATCAAAGCTGCATATTATGAGAAATATTGCATACTTCATATTACTTTCCGTAATTAATTGTTACATATTTTTTCTTTGGTTTACCGAGACAAAATCAATCTGATGTTAGGAGTGAATTTATAGTAATGTTTTATATACGCATTGCTGACAACTGCAAAGATAAAATTGATAGTAATCTGATGCTTGTAATAATTAGTAAAGGCATGTGGACAACAATAAAACTTAATTTGATAAAACCTTAAAATCCAATACATTTTAACTTCTATTTATTTATTAGGTCTAAATAAAAAAACTAATTTGTATTTTTCTATCAACACAAAGACGAAGGAATTAGGCCTACTAAAGAATGTTGTTGACTTAGTTTTATGAACTGTCGGAAACCGAAAGTAAGATTTGGAGCAATTTGGAATGCTGCAATTGTCACAATTATAAACAGCACATATACACGCTGACATTTTAACACTAGTACTAATTCATAAAACTATTAACAAATTAACTAGCCCAGCAACAATATACATTGCAGTTGATTACAGCTTTTTTCGCGAGTATCTCCATCCCGGCAGGTAGGTAGCAGCACCATCGTCGTTGGCACGTAAAACTGCTAGCTGTCCGGTATTATACCCAGTAAGGTGTTTGGTTTAACCCTTAAATTGACAAAACTTCATTTCTCACATTAGTTTATTAAACCGTTTCGGACTGTAAAGAAAACAACTATCGCAATGTCCATATTTTATATGTTGAACAATATTATAGTTTTGTGAAATATTAATTTTCCTACCAATTTTTTTTCTATTGTCCTATTAAAATTAGCCTATTAACCTGTTGTATTCTATAGGATACTTTGCGAATTTAAGGGTTAAGAGGACAATGGGATTGAGTTTTCACAAAAAAAATGGTCAAAACTTCGATTTTCGTTTTCTTTGTACGAAAAAATTCCATGAGGGGCCTGTCCACAAGGTGAACTTCTACGAAATACGCGGCATCATACAGTAAGATCTATAATAGCAACTGCCTTAAAGAACAAAGGTTATTCAGTATATGAAGAAGTACACGGCATATCCAGTGAGGGCAGTAATCGAAGAATCGACATAATTGCATTTAAACCTCCCACTCTTGAAGGTTACATCATAGACCCTACTGTGAGATTCGAATCGTACGAACACCAGCCAGAAGAAGTACACGAGGAAAAAAGGAATATATATGAACCTTCCATCAGTTTTTATAAGGACAAATACCATCTGGAATCCATCGTCATTACGGGACTAATGATAGGAGCCCGTGGGACCATACCCCGGTTCCTAGTCGACTTCTGTAAATCTTTTGGCCTGCATAAAAGTATTTTAAGAGATCTAACAATTGCAGCACTCAAAGGCTCAATAGCTATTTTCAGGCATCATACATATGGACCATGACTAATTCGCATCTCCTTGACGTTACTTCGTTTAACATCATGTGTTTCAATATAATTCAAATTGTTTATTTTTCACTCTAACAACAATTTATCGCTAAGCCTCAAGGATTTTTACTCTATTGTATCATGGTACTCTTTGTCGACGGCAACCTGTAGTGGTTACAGGAAGAAATTAAATTAAAATTAATTAATTAAGAGGTTTTTCTGTGTCTGCGTCTTCTTTGAAGTCCAGGAGCGGTTTTTATATAGGACTGCTTCACTATGTCAGTATGGTAGCCTATATCTTTTCACAAAGTTACCTTTTTCTCGAAATTACATTCTAGATTTTCAAAATGTTCCATGCGCATGCAGTTTTAACGAAATTCAATGAAAGTATTCGTACGTGTCCACGCATATATTATCTCAGATCTATCGTTGGGAAATCTTAAGTACCATGAAAATTAGGAGCGAAAATAATTATTATATAGCCTAAACAAAAAAAAAAGGATAAATATCCCATTTTCAAAAATTTATCATGCCTAAACCGGTCTAGGTAGCATGGTTATAACATTGCCCGTGAATCATGGTCCGTATGAAAATATATGAACTTGCTGTATTTGAATGTAATGCGTATGGAACATTTTGATTATGTCACTAATTTCCAAAATTAAAATAAAATTAGACGTATCAATGTAAGGCACGTGTGAAAGTCGGAAATCGAGTATCATCAGAATTCATTACAACAAAAGGATTAAGACAGGGATGGGGGATGGTTTGTTAAGTTTCCAGACGATATCAGCGCCAAATAGCTGAGATTCTTAGATAACCCATAATAAGCACTACCCCATATTAGACTACTTTCTTATATATGTGTGTGTATATAAGTGTTGTGGGATTTAATCGATTAATCAATCAAAAATATTTAATCGAATAATTGAGTCGATTAAAATAATCGGTTGTAGTTGATATTAATTGTTATTTTGTTAATACAAATTCATACTGAAAATTCCGACAATATTTCTCTCTCGGAAATTGCTTACTTAAAAGCACAATAGTACTGTCATTTTCTAACTGTAAAACAGTTGGGGAAAATCTTTGCACAAACACTTCAGAAAGAGATGGAGATATGAGGACAGTGACCTAGTCAACCTCTATTGAAAGTTGAAACACAATGTGAAATCCTTATTAAGTTTTATGCTTTTCCAAGAAAACTTCCACCTTGTCGTCAGCTCATCTTCTTAGCATATGAAATACATACTTTTCTGGGATTCGTCCCCCTCATCCCTCATAAAATAACCATGTCTACACTGTGTGCAAGTAAGAGCGTAACTACCTTCTTCTCTTTCTAAAATCTGGTAATTCGATTACAATAGGGGCCAGTCTTCTGTTTCGACCGCTGTACTTTTGCAGTTGCAGTTCCTGTACTGAGTTTGTATATGAAAGTTGTGTGTTTAGTTTGATAAAGAAAAAAAATCAGTTTTCTGTGGTTTGTGAAAAGTGTAAACTCCATTATGTCATATGAGAATTTGAGAGGTAAACTCGGTGAAACGTTTGGATTTAAATTGAACAATCGTAGAGAAGTGCTTGACAGATAAAAAGTTTTTCGTGTTTAGTGATGCAGGAAACATTGTTACTAAACGTAAAGCGGCACTTAATTCGGAACATGTGAATGCACTCACATGTTTAAAATCATGGATGAAGCAGTATTAACTAGGTGAGTCTTCATACATTTTGTTATTTATGTTTGTCTCAAAAATTCCCGGAGAAAATGACACAATAAATTATAATCCTCATAATAAATATGTTAGTAAGTAATTAAAATAGTTGTTTTGTAATATAACGATACAATATATACAGATATACAACATTTAATACTTATGCTTATCACAGAACATAAATTAAATTTAACAATATTGTGTATTACAGTATATTAAAACATTTTTTCAACTCGATCAAAACCCGATTAATCTATGGATTAATCGATTAAATTCCAATAGTTAATCGATTAAATATTTTGATCGATCAACAGCACTAATATATATATACAGGGTGTTTAAAAATACGGGGCATAATTTCAGGTATGCATTTCCCACATGTAGACAATCAAAATAGTTCATTACAACATGTGTCCGGAAATGCTTTATTTCCGAGTTATGGCCTCCACAACATTGAAATTCACCGGAACATTTTTCTTTCCGCAGGTCGTTGCCGTCAAAGGAGACATTAAGAGGGCACTCTGACAGTTCATTCCGAGGTGAAGGTTACATTCAGTGTTGTGTAGGCGTTAGACTGTGCGACATGTATTCAAATCAAACAGACTTACGGGGAAGGCGTACACAAACTTCCTGGAAAACACCATACCTATCTCATGTTTTAGAAGACACTCCACTGATCAATCGTCAACACATTCACTTCTTGCATGATGGCGCTCCTGCACACTTCAGTCGTACGGCTCGCCGGTACTTGGATCGAAGGTTTCCTGATCGATGGATAGGTAGAGGTGGCCCAATTGCTTGGCCTCCACGCTCACCTGATCTTAACCCTCTCGATTTCTACTTGTGGGGCCATTTAAAATCATTGGTTCATTCGTCTCCGGTGCCTGATTCGGAATCCCTTCGGAATCGAATTGTGGCATGTTCTGAGGACATACGCAATACTCCTGGATTTTGGGATCGTTTTCGCAGGTCAATGAGACATCGATGTGAGGTCTGTATTCAAGCAGGAGGTGGACATTTTGAACATCTTCAGTAATGACAACGATCTGCGGAAAGAAAAACGTTCCGGTGAATTTCAATGTTGTGAAGGCCATAACTCGGAAATGAAGCATTTCCGGACACATGTTGTAATGAACTATTTTGATTGTCTACATGTGAGAAATACATACCTGAAATTATGTCCCGTATTTTTAAACACCCTGTATATATAGTAACTCTATAAGTAGGTAAAAAAAAAACTCATAAGATAGAAAAGGCAAAAGTAAAGACGTTAAAAGTAAGCCAGAGATTAAAATTTATCACTGAAAAAGAAGTATGTATAATCAGACGTTTAAAAAATCCTCTTCGAAAATAGTGCACTTGAAAGTGACTTTTCGTGAGGAATCTCGAGTTCAGATTTTTGGGTATCACTACAATTCTCTGTCCGTTATACAGCTGTATGTGAGAAAGTGATAAAACATTACAGTGCCATTACAAGACACAAATCAGACGTCCTCGGCCCGGTTTGCCTTGTTCTACATTCCAGACGTGAGGGAGGCCGGAATACTGAGGTTTAGCATTCCGCAGAGCAACGAATTCGTGTATTTTAATATAACTTTATTCCTACAATCGCAATAAATTACGTCAGGGATCGGATAGAGCATGTAGAGGTGCACCGATCGTCGGGAAGTGAGCTTAGAGCTCCTATGTGACTCACATTCTCATAGAGTTCCGCCAAAGCCTGCGAAAGAGTAGGCTAACTGAAACGATTGCACGTTTTTATACATATATTCTGTTTGGAGGAAATAGTAGCGACTACAGGGATGTTAATATGAGAGAATGGCCATCAGTTTAGTCTAGAGATTCTAGGTTAGCATACAGCTTGGACCCCATTATCCGACTGTATTTTTCTTCAAAAGTTTTCCCCAACTATAAACGAATGTCACGTAATCCAATGGCGAATCCTCAGTCTTATCTCACCAAATATCACTCAGCTATAATCAATTCTACCAATTCTATTTAAGCTCGTATATAGGCTGAACAATAAGTAGGGTAGACCAAGGTAGTTGTAAACACTTTTCACTGATTTAAAATAGCCTATATTTCAATATTACACAACCCTCAGTAACGGTAAGCATGACAAAGAAAAATTGTATAATTTTTAGACCTTCCTTTTCCTTGAAAATGGGGTTAAAATAATAAGGTTGACTATTTCACCTTTTAATTGCTAATTTAAATTTACTCCCAATGAGGTGGGCGAGACCTCATACAAAATTAATATGTGATCTATTACCCCCACCTGTTTACATTTACCCCTTTGAGAGCAGGTGATTGTAAACACAAATTTTTGCACTGGCTATTAGACACTGGACATTTTTTGTTCCGCTTCAGAAGAAAAAGCTGTACTCCTTCTAGCTCCAATTTTGGTCGTCCCTTTAAGGGGAGATGATGGTATTTTTTAAAACTTTTTTCCTATTTGGTGTAAAATATTAATTTTTTCTATGTAGAGAGCTCATAGCTGTGGCAACTCAACCAAATAAAAATATTTTGAAAAAAAAAAAAATTATTTGGGGGCACAAATTTGAAAAAAATATACCCAATCCAGGACTGTACTAAAACCGATATATCTAAACCGTTTTTAAAGATAGATTCAAAACGTTTTTTGATATGTATTTGCAAAAGCATGTTCTACAAACTATCTTTAACAGAATTTTGATATTAGTCCCTACGTTTGTAAAATAAACAATTAAAATTTAATAACAATTTTCTGATTTCCTTTCTTCCAAACAAACGGACGTATTTTTTAAATGAAATCAAGTAACAAAATTCTGTTACAGAGAAAAGTTTCCTAATAGTCTAAAGAATGTGTGTTCTAAATTTCATGCATGTATCTTTAATAGTTCAGAAATTATATCCATTTTTGTCTGGCAATGTAGCAAAAAAAATGAAGTTACCGGTACTAGAAACCGATAAAAGTGGGCGTGTGATTTAAAAATCCAAAGCACAGGAAGTTTAAAAATGACGTCTCAACATCCGATAACAGCACAAACACCCACAAAATGTTATGCAATGCATTCCACACATATCAGAGAGTATTTTAAATGAAAAAAAAAAAAAATTGAAAATTTAATTTACCGGAAACAACAATAAAAGAGGGCGATTGATTTAAAAATCCATAACGCAGGAAGTTTAAAAATGGCGACTCAACATCCGATAAGAACACAAATACCCACAACATGTTATGCTATGCATTCCACACATATCACAGAGTATTTTAAAGAATTTTTTTAAAATTAACTCATTTTTCATCAAAAAATACTATCCTCTCCCCTTAACCTATGATATATGACGGATATAGGAACTCAGTACCTCCCCTGAGCTTCACAATAATTATAGTTACCGTTTTTCACATCTGTGACAATCCTCTCTAAATTCTCCACAGTGTAGTTTGGTGAGGTTGTCTTCCTAATATAATTTCTTGGCATTTTGAAAAGTACGAAATGTAACCAAGAAAAAACATGTTTACAATTACACCCTTTCATGCTTACAATTATCCCCCAAGCAATTAAAACTATGGTGGAAATGTAAACACGACATAATTTAATGAACTGAGGTTATGGGAGATCTCAAAAATATTTTAATAAATGTTAACTACTATACAATACTCATAAAAACAACATATTCTTAAAAAATAGCACTGTACGTTTACTTACAATGACAAAAATGAAGGTGAAGCAAAATTATTTCTCAACTTTGTTGTAGACTCTTAAAAAACTTTTGTTCAGAACTAAACAGTTACTCCTATTTGGCGCCAAACTGCTTTGTAGGTTTGCCAACATGTTAATTTTAATATTCCCGGAATTAAAATTTTTATATTGACAGTTCTGTATTTCCCACAGCATTTGTTTACAATTACCCCCTATTTACAATTACCCTGGTCTACATGTACTATATTGAATATTGCTAATAACTTCTTAAATTTTAATTTCATAAAAAAAAAAAGTTTTATACAAAAGCTGTTGCAGATAAACCGTACAATATGATACCAGTGTTGGAAAAAAGTGAGTTATTCAGACATACAGGGTGTGATAGTAAACTTTACTTTTTTAACGACACCCTATACAGTGAAACTTCCCTTAACGGACACTTTCCAATACCGGACTCCTCTCAATAGCGGACATTTTAAAATTCCCCTGCAAAATAACATTGGCCCTTATGATAAAATTCTTCTAAGTAGCGGACATTCTCAATAACGGACGCGGACACCGAAATGTATCTGCCAACAACAATTAAAACTTCCAAATAACGGACAGCGTGAAAGAAAAAAAAAAAAAGAAAAAGGCTGTTTTAAATTAAACGGAACATTAACGGAATTCTTTGCAACAATCATTATCGTGCATTTGAACGTTCTTGTACTTTATTGAAGGTAAGCAGCACAGTTGTCAATTGTGATACTGTAGTCTACGTGAGCAGTCCGTACTTGTTTAGTTTGAGTGTTCGGAAGTACAGTGACATTAAAAATGTCACAAAAACGTAAACGTTTGTCACTAAAAGAGAAAGTGGATATTGTAAAGCATAGTGAGAAGGAGAAATTAAGTGTTCGTGAGCTGGCCACAAAGTTTAATGTGAGAAAAACTCAAGTTAGTGAAATTTTGAAAAACAAGAAAATATTATTTTAAAATCATACACTCAGAATGCAATTCTAGATTTCTTTGTGTAGGTGAAGGGGTACAGTGACTGATGTTTATTTTATTTACAAAACATTAACTGGTACGATTTCTCTCTGGATGAATATACGTTACAAGAGCGGTATGTTGACGTTTTCATGGTCGAGGAAAAGATTGAAAAAGCGAAACGTAGTTGAGCTTTTTTAATTTCCGAGAACATTAAAACAAACATACCGCTCGTGTATCGTACATTATTTTGTGCGAAGATCGTTTATTACATACCTGAAAGACGAATTTCTAATTAGTTGCAATGAAATCTCCATGTTGGTTTCTGTTTAATGACGCCAACTTCGGAAAACCAAAATATCTTTCTTCAACATTGTTGCTATAAAATGTTTTCTGTGTTTACTATACTCCAGTAGGCCGTGATATACGTCTGTCTTCCCCCCCCCCCAGTTTATAAATGCGGACTTAAAACAAACGGTAAGGTTATGTAATTATTTATTTTTCATATTAATATTTTAACAATATTATTTATATAACATATTGCAGTAATAACATCGGCATCTGGAATCTTGTTGATTTTTTCACGGCTTCCTTAATGTTACTTGTATCAGGAATGCAATAAGTTTCGTGGAGTAGTAGACTTTACTTAATTTTTGCAAATATTTAAAAACAATAATTAACATTGCAATTTAGGTGAAATTGCAGTGGTAAGTTTCCAATTTATAATTATTACTATGTTAAACGTCTCTAAAAATAATATGTTGAAAACCTAAAGCAGTAAAATGAATGTCGCGCTTAAGCGGTAAGAAGAGGGAAATTGTTATGTGTGTTAGGTTGGGAATACTGAATGTGGTATTTCACACTTACCGCGTATTGGTTCTGTGCGGAAAACAAGCAAATACGCACGATCTCGCACAAAATCATGTTCAGTATATCATAAAAATAAACAAAACACTATTACTAACCAAACTTGACAACAGATAATCAAAATGAGAGCCATTCACAGCCAAACAACGTCGCAGTCTACCACGAAAACAGTCCATTGTCTTTCTCAGAGTTACATGATATCTGTTCCATCTTGTATGTACATACATACAAGTTGGAGTTTTGGCAACACTGATTTCATATTGGCAGTTACGTTTCTTGTAGGTCAGTTACTTTCCGCAGTATTTATCTTTGTACGGATTTTCAACAGAGTTCGATCTGATGTTGAAAAATGTTGAATTTGTCAGACGGGTCAATATGACATTGAAACGCTTACAAAGCGAAATGAACGTGACAACGACTCATACACCGCACTCCGGTTAAACCGCGGGGTTTCGGTGTGCGAGCGGTCTGCAACCCGTGTTATAAGGTAACCGCGCTGTAACCGGTACCTACGAATTTTCACCAATTCATTGATTCTCACTGCAAAGGGACTACGAACATGTACACTAGATACATCTGGCTACATTAGCAACATTTAAATATGTATTTCGCGATTGCGTGAATTAAAAGCTACAGGATGTTCCAGGAGAAATAGTAAATATTCTATGGGATAGTAGTATGGACTACTCCATGTGAAAAAGTTAACGTAAACACGTGTCCAATGTGTGTATAGTGTATGACTGTGTACATATTTTATATTGGAAACATTTCTGATATTGGACATTTAAGTTAATGACAACATAATGACTGTGGAGATATTTTATATTGGACATTTAATGACTGTGGACTTTTTGATACTGGACATTTAAGTTAATGACAATTTAATGACTGTGTACATATTTTATATTGGAAACATTTCTGATACTGGACATTTAAGTTAATGACAATTTAATGACTGTGTACATATTTCATATTGGAAACATTTTTGATACTGGACATTTAAGTTAATGACAATTTAATGACTGTGGACATATTTTATATTGGATATTTAATGACAGGGGACATTTCTGATACTGGACATTTAAGTTAATGACAATTTAATGACTGTGGACATATTTTACATTGGAAACATTTTTGATACTGGACATTTAAGTTAATGACAATTTAATGACTGTGTACATATTTTATATTGGAAACATTTTTGATACTGGACATTTAAGTTAATGACAATTTAATGACTGTGGACATATTTTATATTGGATATTTAATGACAGGGGACATTTCTGATACTGGACATTTAAGTTAATGACTATTTAATGACTGTGGACATATTTTATATTGGATATTTAATGACTGTAGACATATTTTATATTGGATATTTAATGACTGTGGACATATTCTGTACTGAATATTTAATGACTGGGACATTTCTGATAATGGACATTTAAGTTAATGACCATTTAATGACTGTGTACATATTTTATATTGGATATTTAATGACTGTGGACATATTTTGTACTGAATATTTAATGACTGGGGCATTTCTGATACTGGACATTTAAGTTAATGACCATTTAATGACTGTGGACACATTTTATATTGGACATTTAATGACAGGGGACATTTCTGATACTGGACATTTAAGTTAATGACTATTTAATGACTGTGTAGGTCTACATATTGTATATTGGATATTTAATGACTGTGGACATATTTTGTACTGAATACTTAATGACTGGGACATTTCTGATAATGGACATTTAAGTTAATGACCATTTAATGACTGTGTACATATTCTATATTGGACATATAATAACAGGGGACATTTTAGATACTGGACATTTATGTTAATGACCATTTAATGACTGTGTATATATTTTA
This sequence comes from Periplaneta americana, assembly GCF_040183065.1. Taxonomy (NCBI): domain Eukaryota; kingdom Metazoa; phylum Arthropoda; class Insecta; order Blattodea; family Blattidae; genus Periplaneta; species Periplaneta americana. The sequence goes on from NC_091130.1 coordinate 16,240,202, forward strand.
TATTCGACATTTAGTGACTGCGGACATTTCTGATACTGGACATTAAAGATAATGGCCATTTAATTACTGTGGACATATTTTATATTTGACATTTAATGACTATGGACATTTTTGATACTGGACATTTAAGATAATGGCCATTTAATTACTGTGGACATATTTTATATTTGACATTTAATGACTGTGGACATTTTTGATACTGGACATTTAAGTTAGTGACAATTTAGTGACTGTGGACATTTTTGATACTGGACATTTAAGTTAATGACAATTTAATGACTGTGGACATATTTTATACTGGACATTTAATGACTCTGGACATTTTTATACTGGACATTTAAGTTAATGACAATTTAATGACTGTGTACATATTTTATATTGGGCATTTAATGGCTGTGGTCATTTTTGTTAATGGACATTTAAGATAATGACCATTTAATGATTGTGGGCGTATTTTATATTGGATATTTAATGACTAGGGACATTTTTGATACTGGACATTTAAGTTAATGACCATTTAATGACTGTGTACATATTTTATATTGGACATTTAATGACTGTGGACATTTCTGATACTGGACATTAAAGATAAAGATTTTCGCAGTGGACTAATTGGCTGATAATTCAGAACTACATACATTTAGGACGTAACAAACAAAATAGGTACGTAACTATAGCCTATATCCATTCCCTACATATTACACTAATCAGCTTTCAGATGTATACAAACTTCCTTTGACACACATCCTCAAGTGAGATGCATTGCCTGATAATAGATGTATTTGAATGCATGATGTGTGTGGCTATAAGAACCTTACTTCCTGATGCCCCCTCGAATTTTTTAAGAGGGTGTTGGGTTAATTGCACATGTTAGGGGTCGTGAAATAACGAGGAGAAGGGACTTGGTGGAGGTGGATATAGAACGTCCGACGAAGGTAAACAATGGGGCAGAGTGGAGGAAGTGCGATTCCAGAATTGAGAAGATAGAGAGAGAGAGAGAGCGGACGCGATGGAAGGGGGTGGAGAAGGACCTCGCAAAGAGAAAGGAGAGTGCTGTAGGGCGGGTGGCCTACCTATAAGAGATGCTGCTGCTGGTACGGGCTCCCAACCAGGACTTATATATAGCAGCGGGGCGATCGATGGACACGGAATTCGCGAAAACCCGGTAAAATCCGGTGGCGTTCGTGATTCTGGCATCAGTACAGAGGGAGCGAGGTATATAGCATCCTTCCTTCACTTTCTCACCCCTGCACCCTGCCGGAGCTCTGGCAGTCCATCCCTGGTCGCGGGACGGGCAATACCCTCCGTCCCCCTCGGACCGTTAACCAGCACCGCAAGGGCGAGGGACCTCTCGTTGGTCGTGTTGACCCCGGGTCGTGGAAGCACCGCGCCGTGGCGTCGCGGCGGTCTCAGTGAGCCGGCAACTGTTTAAGTGGCAGATCTGCGCTCTTAGTACCCAAAACTATGCCGAGGACAGAAGTGAGAAGCAAATGACCTCCAGTTCCTTCGAGTAGATCAAAAAAAGGACAGTCAGACTTCTGTGATCGTTTTAGAAGAAACTCAATAGTACAAGAAGAAAGCGTGTGTATTGTAGTAACTCAGCTTTTAATTAAAACAACATGATATCCTTTTTTTCTCTCTCAATTCTACTACAACGCCAGTTAGCTGCCAATTTATTTTTGTGGATGATATTTTCTGATACTAGCTAAATTAAAGGAAAATATAAATCTGAAGAAATAAAAAAAAGACTTCATTATAAATAGGAAATGAACGGGAAACACTGAAAATAAAACAAAATAGCATAGAAAACCATTAAAAACGTTCCTCTACCACCATTTTCTGTCTTTTTCGTAATGTATTCGCTGATTCGCGAGCTGTATGAAGTGCTAGTAATGTGTTGACTATGCGAAATACAAACGACTCAGTTGAGTACGTCATTAGGTGTGAGCAGGCTAAATTTGTCAGTATCGAACAGGTTCGCGGATGCTTCGTTATCATGACAAGAACACTGCTACACTGGCGTCAGAGCGAAAGCGTGGGTGTTGGGAGAAGAAAATAATACCAACATTCCGCTAGGTCATGTTCGAATAAAATTATGATAACGAGTGTAAAGGTATTATTAGTGAAATTAATGTAGAAATAAAAAATAGTTTATTATTTACGACTGTAAATGTTTATTGATCGTTATTAACTTAATTGGAACTCGATTTAATCGGTTAATGTAAGTGAAAATAAATAAAAAAATAGTGTTTATTTAATTTAGTATCACTTTAGTCACTTCCTTATATTAATTCAAGTGAAACAGTTTTAACTATTATCTTTGAAACTTTATGGTCCGCATGGATGTAATCCTAGAACAGCAATAAAGAGAGAGAGCGAGTTTTTTAAAGCTTGTTGAAAATATACTTGCGTTTAGTTTATGAGTAATAAATTATAGAATTCCTTATATGTGCAGTGAACTGAGTGTACAAAGCTATTAAAATAAATTATGGGTGTGCTGACACTGTATTAATAAGCATTGAACTAGTAGTTCGCTGTATTCTGGACATGTACCGCACGTTTCTGTCGTTAGTTAACACTAACAGATGACCGAAGGTCCCCCTGGCCTCTAAGTAGTGGACGTGTGAGAACCAAAGCCAAGTTAAGCGGTTCGTGAAAGTTGGTTTATTTCTACAGACTCCATTTTCATTAAATTCTCCGGCTTGCTTCGTTGCATTTTATTTCTTGTGATTTATCAAAAGAGAATTGTTACCATAGTGATGTTTATGATGACGTGGCTAAGACGTAAGACGAGTGGATTGTTACGGCACAAGAAAAGTGATAGCTGCTATTTTGTGCTACGGCCAATTCTTTCTTAAGAGAAGAGGATAACTACTAGGACGCTCCTGGCGAAATTGGATCTGGTTACATCATCTAAAGGTAAGTACCTATTTTAGTATCCACTTATCGTCCTTATCTAAAAGTGTGCATATTAATTTTACACTTAACAGTTTTAAAAAATCCGTATAATCTTTGTTAAAAAGCTTTAAAAATGTTTAATACTATATCTATACTAATAATAAATCTGTAGCAGAAATTTTTCTGGTAATTTTCGATTTTCCAAAAATAATTGGTCCTAACATATATAATTAACCACCCTGAAACCGAAAATAGCTTTTTTGAAATTTTTGTTTGTATTTCTGTCTGTTTGGATGTTTGTTACCTCTTCACGCGATAATGGCTGAACGGATTTCGATGAAAATTAGAATATAAATTAAGTTAGTTGTAACTTAGATTTTAGGCTATATGGCATTCAAAATACATTATTTAAAAAGGGGGTTATAAGTGGTCCTGAATTAAATAAATCGAAATATCTCGCTTATTACTGATTTTTGTGAAAAATGTTACATAACGAAAGTTTCTTTAAAAATCATTTCCGATAAGTTTTATTCTTTGAAAAATTTTTATAGGACTGATATTTAATGAGATAAATGAGTTTTAAAATTAAAATAACTCCCAGCTAAGGCGGTGTAATGAAATAAAAAACAAATGACTTCGTCTATAAGGGGCCTTGGACAACAACAATCGAAACCTATGAAACATAGCCTACAGAGAATGTTTCTGTATTTGTATGAAGTAATATCGGAAGCTAAATTAACCGATTTGTATAATTAATTATTATTTCACCACTGAAAAGTGTAGTTTTTCTAGATGGACATAATGCTATAATGTTATTACAGTAACTTCTGAGTGAATTGAGGACAGGTAAGATTAAAATAGCTTCTTATGCATAGAAAACTTGATAGGCTATGGGCCAAGCGCCATTTACTGAACACGTAGAAAACAAGGGTTAAAATTAAGTTATTACCATAATTCAATGGAAACATATAGCAAGTAAAATAAAGTATTCACATTAAATCTAAATGATGTCAATGTTCATTAAACTATGGTTGCATGTAGGTTAATAAAAATTAAGAAACATGTTAAAGGAATTGTCATTGCAGCAAATGAGTGGTCTCTGGGCCAAAATGATCGCATTTTAATTATTTAAATACAATTTAAATTAAGTAATATATTAAACGATTTATCCTCCTATCAAACACGAATGTTCCCTGGATGAAACGTCCTTATTTTAATTACGTAATTACTTTATATTTATTTCTAACGAGTGCAGCGGAGCGCACGGGTACGGCTAGTTGTTAATATTTTTAAGCTATAAGCTGTGACATGACTTTATTTTTTCTTTATCATAATTGCCAACAAGAAAATTAGAGGGACGCAGAATTGCCTTTCTTGATAATGTTAAATTATGTGTTACATAAGGAAATTTTTTTCTAAAAGTGTAGAACCTAGACAGCTGAATTGTTTACAGACCATGTACACATTATTTTACTTTATGCAGAAACAACAGATTTTCATTAACGTATTTCCTTACTGAGGAATAATTTATCCCCACTCGCATATATTTTTTCAATAATTTTCATTACCTACATTACTCTCTGTAACATACCCGAAATTTAACAAATTAAAAAAAACATAGTTTAAATATGTGTGAAACATGCAAATAAACAATTCATGAAAATTTCAGCTTTGTAGATTAAATTTAATAAAAACTGAGAAAGGTTCCTTTGGTATGAAAAAAACCATACTTACAGAAAACAAGAGTTGAAATAAGACGTGTTTGCATACAGAAAAACGAAAAATTAACATGGACATATCTAATTTTTGTATGAACATAATATGTCATTTACCATTTTAAAGAGGAAAAATGAAAAATAAATTGGAAAAGAAAGCAATACATAATTTTCCGTTCAAAATATAAAATTTATGGAAAATGAGCGTTAAATTTAAAACTTGTATACCCCATCTCAGAAACCACAAAATTTAAAATAGATACAAAATTAGTACCTATTATTCTAAAGAGGAAAACAAAATAAAAAAAGGAAAATTAAAAAAAAAATGAATAGAAATTTTCACCCAAAATCCATTCCATTACGTCTGAACATTCTATATAAAAACCTCTGTAAGTTATACATCAAACTCAGTATGACCTCTAAGTTACCTCTCATACTAGAATATTTTACTCGTTGTTTTCCAATTCATCAATTTTGAATTTGTTATTAAGTCGCTTACCCGAACTTTACCATTCCCAATTTAAGGATTATTGTCTTAAAAATTGTATATCATTGCATTGAAAAATTTAACAATGTAATTCAAACGCCATTATATAAACCTGTGTACAGAGTGTACTTATCTTTGTACCGAAATATTTCATAATAATTGAACGTTAAACTCTGTCAAGATATTAATTTAATTCAAAATAGTTCATGATTATGTTAATTCCTTCACTGTAGGAAAATATAATGCCATGCTTTGAAATTGATCGTTCTTGAAACTCCAGGTTCTACATTATTTTCTCGAAAGGAAACCTGAAATTATGATCCATATAGTGTCACAATGAATTATTAAAACATTTGACTCTCCATTTTATAATTTTGTTTATGAATTTAAAAGTGATTTATAATCTATAGTAATTTTTTTTCTTGGAGGAAAATGTAGTAAAAATTTTTTGAAAAATCTTAGTTTCAGAACTTATATACAGGTTGGTTTACTACTTCTCTCGAAAAATTTTACAATTTATTTTTAAAAATCTTCACAAACTCATTAAACGTAACTTACTTTCTGTCATACCGCAATAAATGAAACTTTATTTCTTTAAATTTCTCTAATTCAATATGATAATAACATAAATTAATAACAGCGTTAAACCCTAATTAGGTCTAATCACATGATGTCTCAATAAAGCAATTGTAATTTTTCATGCCCTTTTCTTTGTTTCTTTTTTATTATTCATTATTAATATACATGAACACTAACACTGAGGTTCAACCCATTTGAATTATTCAACTACGAGCATAAAATGTTATGAAACTAGTTATTGTGTTCCTTGTCAAAAAGTGTGACAACTACTTAAAAAGTATTAACCTAGAAAGTCTTTATTATTTCTATATTTGATTTACTTTACTGTAATATTTTTCTTCACTTCAAAATTATTTATGGCCTTTGCTTATTTCCTTTCCCAAAGCATTATTCAATATATGTAATTTTACATGTAGGCACTCATTTCGTAATCTCTTAAACACTCTATTTTCCTTTCTCATAGAAATATTGAATAATATTGTTCAAACAATACGTGCAATAAAAACTTCTCCTGAAATATAATTTTGCCTTCATTATCGAATTTAGTTATTTAAAATTGCTGATAGCTTAAATTTGTTATCTTCCTCAGCTCTCTGTTTGCGCAGTATTTTTAAATCTATTTGTCTGCTTGTTGTTTTATGTTATTATTTTCATTACCGGAAGCTTTATCACTCTGTTTTTAAATTATTTTGATTATAAATTCATTATTTTCAATAGAGAAAAATTTAGCACTTCCTTTTGTAATTTACTTATTTCTGGTATGAAATTAACTACATAACTAGAAAAAATTCAACACTTCATTTTAAAAACTCCTTGTCTCAATTTACTAACATCATAACCGGAAGGTATACAGCTGTTCACGGTATTTTCAATTTATTTTATTTATTTATGGGTTAAATTTATTATCTTCATTACCGGAAGGTATAATAATTACACTTTGTTTCGAAATTTATTCATTTACTTCTTTCATGGAAAGTTTAAAATACCGTTTTCTAGTTAGTTCATTAACAGTACAATTTTTAATAATAATAATAATAATAATAATAATAATAATAATAATAATAATAATAATAATAATAATAAAATAATAATAATAATAATAATAATAATAATAATAATAATAATAATAATGGCCTTATTTAACCTGGCAGAGTTAAGGCCGTAAGGCCTTCTCTTACACTCAACCAGGATTACAACTTGCTTACATAATTGAACATAAAATTTGATGGGAATTAAGTAATTACATACTGATACAATTTAGGTACATAATGAGATATAGAGAGGTACTTACATAAAAATTTACCTCATAAAATAAAAATAAACATATTGAAATACATATTAATGTTGTTAGAATCAGATAAGAATCACATAAAAACAGAAGCCGATAATTCAATAAAAAAAATTGTACACAGTAATAATAAAAATAAACACATTAGTATGCATATTAGTATTAGATTACAATTACGTAGGATTTACATACTTAAACCAGAAACCGACAATTGAATAAAATGTACACAAAAATAGATTAATAATAAAAAAACAACAACACAGTGGGATACATATTGGCGTTAAGTGATAAATAAATACGATTTACATGATTACACAATAAAAATAAGAAACAAAAAAATAAGTAAATAAAAATAAATACAGTGGAACACATTCCATTAAATATTTGCAACGCGTTAGGTCTGGCAACTCATCATAAGATATTTTTCTAATTTACATTTAAAGGAAATTAAAGTTCGGCAGCCCTTGACTTCAGGCGGCAGAGAATTCCAGTGACGAGAAGTAGCAACAGTGAAAGATGAAGAATAAAGAGATGATGTGTGCAGTGGTATTTCTGGCGTGTTATCATATTGTGACCGAGTATTTAAGTTATGATACCGAGAAAGATTGTGGAATCGGACAGATAAGTAAGAGGGAGTAGAGGTGTGCAAAATTCGGTATAAGAGAGAAAGGGAATGTAACTTTCTCCTCTCATTTAACCTGAGCCACAATAATTTATCGAGAGATGGCGAAATGTGATCATAGTAGCGGACATTACAAATGAAACGAACACACGCATTACGAACATGTTGCAGTTTCTGGGATAAATCCACCCTGAGATCACTAAATAAAGCGTCACAATAATCGAAATGAGGCATAATAAGAGTCTGTACAAGCGTCTGCTTTAATTTAGCTGGATAGTGGTACAATCTTTTTATATTATATCATTATATCTTTTACCAGAGAGTTTAATATTGTGTTTTGGGATTCATCAATTTATGGACTCAATTTAGTCTCTTATTACCGCAATAAATAATACTATTTTGAAATGTATTCATTTAGGATAACTATTTACTGTTTTTATTACCAGAAGGTTAAATTCTATTTTCAAGTTTGTTACCTTCATTATCGGTAGGTCTAATACTATGTTTTGAAATTTATTTATTCAATATCTCCATTTATTATCTTCGTTATCAGAACATTTAGCATTCTATTTTGAAAAATATCCATTTGTGATCTCAATTTATTACCTCATTACCGGCAGATTTAATTTTCCATTTTGCAATTCATTATGTCTTCAATTTAACTTCTATAATGAAAAGTTTAACATTATATTTTCTTATTTATTAGTTAATAGTACAAGCTATTGCCTTATTTACTAATGTAAGTGTAAGATACACCAAAAATGAAAGCGGGTAGACCAAACAAAATTCGTATTACACAAAATTTGTTATTACAATTGTATATTTGAAATTGATAATAGTATATAACTTGGACATATTGTTTAGCGTATTCATTAACTTTGTGAATTATTAATAAATTATTATATTGTCATTATCATCATCATCATCATCATCACCATCAATGTATTGTCTTATTTACTAGTAGATTTAACATATTTCACAATATATTGATTTATGTCTTAATTAATTTTCTTAACTATCGGAATGTATAAAAATGTATTTTCAAATTAGTTCACTTATAGCAGCGCTTATTTTTTGTGTTTTATTTATCACAATTCTAAAATTAATTTTCAAATTTATTTTAAGGTCTCACTTTATTACTTTCAGGTCTAACAATTGAATTTGAATTGGTTTATGGCTTAATCATTGTATCTTAATTATTAAATATTTTCCAATGTGTATTAAAATTGATTAATTTATGATTGAATTTAATATATTTGTTACCAGAAGATATAATTATCTAATTCGAGATTTATTAATTTATGGTTTTAGTTCATTAATTTGATTACTGGAACTTTAATACTGTAATTTCAAATTTGTTCATGTATTACACTAATTTATATTTATTACCAGAAGTTACGATAGTTGAAATTTATTCATTGTGATCTTATTTTTTCATCTTTGTTACCGGAAGTTTTGGACTTTATTTTCAATATTACTATTAATTATTATTTTCCTTGCTAAAATATTTATCTCTGTTGTTTTTTCTGAGTTTAATGTTATCTGAATTTATTAATTTCCTACTGAAAAATTGAGCAATGTATTATTGTAAGTTTCACTGAAAGTTATTCATTATTTAGATTTCCTTGACTAGTAACGAAAGTGTTTGTTGTTTTATTTCATTTGTTTCAATAATTTTATCGTTAATTCGTTTACTAAAATTTTATTTTTCCTTCTTGTACAGATTTATTTATCTCAAATTATGATCAAGCTAGCGATATATATATATTTTTTAATTTTAATATGAAAAAACAAGTATTTTAAATATGTTATTACAGAGTCTAAATATATTCTGAAATGACATTAAATTAAAGCAACATACTAGGGTATGTTAGAAGTAGACGTGAACCATATGTCACTAACCGTTAATTTCTATTCTGGAGTTGCAATATTTACACTACAAAGTTATACCTCTCTTTGAATGTTGTTTATTCGTGATACCTTCATAATCGCTCGGCTATCAATTTTCTCGTATATGGCAGAGAAAGGTACGGGCTTCTGTTTTAAAAGCGGGAGAGCTGAATTTCTAATTTTGTAAAACGTCGACAGGTTAAATTTCGTTTCATTCTGACAGACAGTTGAATGTCACAAATGATAATAAAATTAAGCATATGAAAAAGTATGACAGCGATTTATTTCAAGAGAAGAAAAATTACAAAGTACTCCGAAAATATTATGACAACCCAATCAAATAATGATGTTTATTTAGTCACACATTTCTTTATTTATACATAGCAATTTCAGGGCTGGGACAGTATTAAGTCTGCTGTCTAGAGAAAACGCCCATGTGAATATACAGGGTGTTTCAAAAATGATGGTAAAATTTAGGAATGAGAATTGAAAGCGAAGAGAAGCAAAAAAATTCCAGTGGACATTGGGCGGCAAATTAATCGTTTACGTGATAATGCCATTCTGTGATGTTTGGGGCAGTTGAATGCTAAATACCGATTCCAACAAAAGTAGTGACAATTGCATTTAATTTATCAATCTCGGTTGCATTTAATTTATCAATCTCGGGACAAATTCATAATTTTGGCTTCAACACTGCAGAAATATGATTGAACATCACAAAATAAACTTTTTTGTTTAACAACAGTGAAGTAAGGTAGGTGTCCCTGATATGGCCATGCTAAGGTTTGAGAATTTTGAAAAAAAAAATGTAAACCACTTTTTTCTTACTCGTTCTCAGTCTAATGGACTTTCTTAAAAACAATTTCCTTTCCCCATAAAATAGCTTTAATTGTCCAAAAAGTCCCAAATTCCAAAAGTCTACCTAGTGGCCATATCAGGAACATGTGCACATGATATGGCCACCCTTGTTCCATGTTATACAAATCGTGATTGTTTTCAGTTTGATAGCGCAGTTGTGCTAAAATTAAATAATTTTGGTATAAAATGAATAAACATGACACTCAATAATCTTTTTTATAATTCAAAAGTGTAGCCAAAACAGGTTTTTCCATAAAACATTAAGTTGTTTTTCTTAAAATACAACATTTTTGCGTAATCCCAGCTATAAGGCATGTAAATTTGTCAGATGAAAAAAATAAATGAGAAACGGTGCATTTGATATGACCATATCAGGAGCAGGTAAGCTTTCACGAAAATCGTTTGATTATGAACAACTCGTAAAAGATACTCCATCAACGACATCACCAATCAACAGAACATTAAAAACTGAATGGAGTACGATGGTTTTCATGAAACAAGTCTTTGAAAAACACGCATAGAACAAAGGAGACTTACCAGAGAAAAATAAGAAGAGGTCACATGAAAACCGCAAAACAGGCAACTGGCGCCATATTGCTCAACCTGACTGGATGGAAAACGATCAAGTAACATACCAGGATGTCCTTTCATTGGATACTGCTGAAATTCAGCGGATTTTTTTGGTCAACTAACTCACAATAGGGGGGTGGCCATATCAGAAACATGGCCATAACAGGAGCACCCACCTTATTTGGATTAAAAAAGGTACAGTACAGTATGAACATGTTAACTGAAAAATTTTACAGCAGGTGTTGACAATGCTGACCATGCACATATGTTTAGTGTTCTCTGAAAAGACCCAAGAATGCGCTCCAGCAATCCTGGATAATTCTTCATTTGCTGGAAGGCATCTGCAATCCGATGCTGCAATTCTTCAGGTGTGGTGATGTCTGTTGTTTAAATTAGGTTATTTGCATAACCCCATACAAAAAATCCGAAGAATTTAAACCCGGTGATCTATGTACAGGTCCTCCTCTACCTATCCACCGTTCACAATATCGTCTATTTAGATACCGTCTCACACTTAGAAGGAAATGGGATGAAGAGAGTGTGACATACATACGAAGCATGAATGTTGATGCTTTACCGTATCCAGGACCTTAGTGGTCCCGACCAATATCGCAAATTCATCCAAATTCATCTATAAGTTGAATAGTAAGTGGAATATATTGAAATTATCATGACTTACTTACTTACTGGCTTTTAAGGAATCCGGAGGTTCATTGCCGCCCTCACATAAGCCCGCCATTGGCGCCTATCCTGAGCAAGATTAATCCAGTCTCTATCATCATATCCCACCTCCCTCAAATACATTCTAATGTTATCCTCCAATCTTCGTCTCGGCCTCCCCAAAGGTCTTTTTCCCTCTGGCCTTCCAACTAACACTCTATATGCATTTCTGGATTTGCCCATACGTGCTACATGCCCTGTCCATCTCAAACGTCTGGATTTAATGTTCCTAATTATGTCAGGTGAAGGATGCAATGCGTGCACCTCTGCGTTGTGTAACTTTCTCCATTCTCCTGTAACTTCATCCCTCTTAACCCCAAACATTTTCCTAAGAACCTTATTCTCAAAAACCCTCAATCTCTGTTCCTCTCTCAAAGTGATAGTCCAAGTTTCACAGCCATACAGAACAACCGGTAATATAACTGTTTTATAAATTCTGACTTTCAAATTTTTTGACAGCAGACTAGATGACAAAAGCTTCTCAACCGAATAATAACAGGCATTTCCCATATTTATTCTGCGTTTAATTTCCTCTCGATTGTCATTTATATTTGTTACTATTCCTTCAAGATATTTGAATTTTTCCACCTCTTCGAAGGATAAATCTCCAACTTTTATAGTTCCATTTCGTACAATATTCTGATCACGCGACATAATCATATACTTAGTCTTTTCGGGATTTACTTCCAACCCTATCGCTTTACTTGCTTCAAGAAGAATTCCCGCGTTTTCCCTAATAGTTTGTGGATGAAATATATTGAAATTATCATGACTTATTAATAGAAAAGGAACTCTGGGGGCAGTTTTTCATTGATGTAACTATCCTAACATAATGCAAATCTGGCTTTCAGGTAGAAGCTCCCTGTAAAGCAGGTTTGAATAATTTCAAGGAAAAATTGTTCCGGGACTGGGTATCGATCCCGGGACCCTTCGCTTAGCGCGCGAACGCTCTACCGACTGAGCTACTCAGGAACCATACACGACACCGCCACAATTCTTCCTTTATATCCACACAACTCAAATGAGTTGACAAGACGCCAGAACTCAATTATGAGTGCACACAAATGCTGTGTGATTTAAATTGTGGCTTTCTGTTAACGTACCTCCAGTAACGAATGTATTATGAAAATCTGGCTTTCTGGTAGTAGCTCCCTGTAAAGCAGGTTTGAACAATTTTTCCTTGAAATTATCCTAACATAAACTTTAAGGGTATATGTACATGAATGACCTGAAATAATATCAGAAAATGCAGACTACAAATTTCTAAAATTTTATAAGGAAATGAAGTCACAATTGAAAAAAAAAATACAAGGTACCACAACAAGACTTATTAGAAGTGAAATATCTGATAAAAGTATAAAAAAGGGTACTAATGATATTTTTAAGAATTCACTTTTTACTTTAAATTAAATTTTCCAAAATTTGAAAATTTTCACACATTATTTCATAACTCCACAACCACTAGAGAAAGAATTCTGAAATTTTGTACACTAATTTACCATGCATTTATGCAAAAGGTAGACTACTAATTCATCAATGAAGGCACACTGCAGACCGCTATTTGTAAATTAAAAAAAATATGGCTGTAACATCAATGTATATTTATCAAGCCCTAAATTTCGTCAAAGAAAATTCACAAATGTTGACACATAGGAATGATGTTCATATATACAACACCAGAAACCGTGACCTTTTTGACATACCTAAGCGTAGGCTAACTAAAACAATGAATAATTATTTTATTATGTCTTTAAAATAGCAAATACATTTTCGAGATATCTTTTTAATCTGGAAAGGAAGTCTTTCAACAGACTTGTCTCTGGTTGGTTAATCAACAAACCATGTTATGAAATTAATGAGTTTTTTTAATGTCAACGTTGTTGAGAGTTTTTGAATTAATTTTATTGTTTTGTTGTTTACTTTTTATTACTGACTTTGAATTGCACAATGTTTTGTGCTGTGACTGTATAACACTGAATATACTATAATGTCCATTTCTTTGAAAATAGAAAAATTAGGTCACAAAACATTATGTAAATTTTAATATATTTTATATAGGACAAATAATAAATTAATTGTATTAAAATAAACAACTCTACATGTCTGAGAGTAGTCTACTTTTCAGAAATAAGTGTTTATTACATGCAGGAAAAATATTAAAGATGTTAGAGAGACCATAACAATGTTATGGTTACCAAATGATGTAACTGCAGAATTTTTTTTTCCTTACTTTGATAAAACTGGTTTGAAAAATATTATTAACCTTTTTTATACTTTTATCAGATATTTAAGTTCCAATAAGTCTTATTGTGATACTTTGTAATATTTGTCCAATTGTGAGTTCGTTTTCTTATAAAATTTTAGAAATTTAGAGCCTGCATTTTCTGGTAATATTTGTGGTCGTTCACGTATATATACCCTAAGATGAGTTACGTTTTTATACATACAAGTCTAGCAATATTAATAAAAAAATGCTAGAAATTGGAGGGAAAGCGTCTTCACAGAGACATGCCACATCATGAAGTTTTTCAGGGTCATGAAGAAAGACATGTTTTTCCTTGGACGCAGCTAACTGGCAAGTTCTAAATTTTTAGTATTATATGCTGATATTTTTTAATAACAAAAAAAATAGCTTAATAATAATCATCATTTTATCTTCAAATTCTGCAGTGAGTTAAGTTTTAAGATATATATATATATATATATATATATATATATATATATATATATATACATTTCTTTTTTTCGATTTCCTGGGTCTGTTCTACCAAGGATAACAGTAGCTTGTTAATCATTCAAGAGCTCTCCGCTTCTAGGAAGCCCAAGGGATCATCATCTTCATTCCAACATGAAGGCAATCCGGAGCCTGTCTTGGGTGAAGGTAGCTCGTTCCGCAGTCTAACAGCAGACATAGCCAATAAATCCATGCATTTGTCTCTCGGATTCGAAAATTACACTTTCACCAACTTTCTAAAGTTTGTATGTAATTCTGCTTCTACCAATCGTCTATAATTTTCGTTTACATTATCGTCATCACCTTCCATATCCATCCCCACATTATTTTATTTTTACATTTGACGGTATTTACCCTTTCCGGCCTCAAATATTTTCTCGGTGGATTCATATCTTTTCTCCAATACTTGAATATCGTATAATTACACTGGTCAACAAAATTAAACATCTTTTTTGTTAAAACATAAATAATATGTGATTCTTGTACCTATGTTCGTGCTGATTTCAGATCTGTTTTCAAAATTCTTCTATCACACAGAATTTTTGAGTAATTATATAATTGTACTTCAGGCTTTTCTTGTTTTGATACCTTGTAACATTTTACCTAAAATCATAATATTTATTTACCTAAAATGTGTGTGAAATAGATTTTAGGTTATACTTCACTTTAGAAACATCTCTTTTGAGTGTCCAGCAGTAATCTGACAGAATATTTGGGCTCCATTTTTCCTGGTAGCGCCTTTCCATTTCAGAAAAATCCTGATAAAACACTCCCCATATTCATCGTTCACTACCCGAAGGTTTTGAGGAAAGAAAAAATAGATGAGAATTAATGAAGTTATTTTGACAGATATATAGCACCCCATCACGTTATAGTTCTGAATCAGCTCGCTGACAAGTTCTCTGTAATCTTCTGATCTCTGTTTCCTAGAAAATAACAGTCTGTTGAATGATCCTTAGGTTCCCGGCATATCACTGAAATTGGAAAAGGTATTTCATGGGATCCTTATAGCTAGATTTCGTGGAATTGCCACGAGAATCGCAAAGTTTACTGCGCACGCAGTATACACTCTATGAGAAGGAGACGTGCAAAGGGTGGAGTATGCCTCTAATGTAAACACTGAGCAGTATACTGCGGTTACAATAAAACCTGTATCCTGCATTCAAGAAATATAATGAATGATCATTGAAGCAGGAAATGTCTAAACATGTAAATACACAATTATTTTATAGTGAGATATATTAACTCTTAAAATGTAATGTAAGATGCTCACATCATCCTTGAATAAGTGCAGTGAAGAGTTACGTACATTTTGAGCGACTGCAAAGTAACCTCCCCCGATGATCACTTAAACGGTTTTTATTTTGGGGAAATGTACGTTCGACATCACACGATGTAATACGTACATATTGAAGAACGGAAAGTCACTACTTTTTAGTACACCAACTTCAGGTGTCTTGTCGTGACCTGATGGTACATCATTTATAATACGAAGTTGTTAATAGACAGAATTTTTAGCAATAATGTTTCTCAACTTACATTTCACTTTTTCTGAAATTAGTGAATTGTTATTTTGGATAACGGTTTGTGATGCTTTATCCACTATATTAAGGGCTTCTGAGAGTTGTAGTTTAGACGATTCTAACAGGATGATGCTTTTGGACACGATTTTAAAATTAGAATCAATGAACAGTTTATCTTTCAATAGCTGTTCAGAAGGCAATGATTTTACAGCTGCAACAGCGGAACTGTCTGTGCTATTCAATGCGTCAATTAACCTCCATTATTTTGCCATAATGTTCTGTATAATAATTAACAGCATCCAACCACGTTCCCCAACGGGTCAAGACTGGCTGCGGGGGTAAGGGTATTCCAGGGGCAATTATTTGGAACAGCAACACTCTCATTGTAGTATGTTTGATTGAATTCTTGTCTGCACTGAACAAATGATAAGCTTTGACTATTCCAACCACAGTAATGCAAAAACAAGTGCTTACATAGGTATACATTAGCTGTAGCTGCTCTATCTATTTGGACCGGTCACAACTCTTAACATAAACTGCTTATACTACGAGACCGGGCGGTCGCTCACCTCCTCTATACTACCGTACATCGGCAACCTGATTGCATGCTGCGTGTGGCAATTCAACGAAGTCTACTTATAGCCAACCAGTTAGGCTAATAGAATTAGGCCTACATGGAGCACAACAGATTTCAGGGGCCCAGTTCCTGTCCTCATTATTTTTCAATCAAAAAAACACTCGTAAGCTCTTTTAATTAGTGTAGTAAACTTCACCTCTGCGTTTTCAAAATTAATTAAACACAAACGTAACAAAAAGTGTTTGTAATTTACACAGTATTTCGAGATATGTTTCACTTTATAAAATACTTAAAATTAGGCAAAGAAAACAGAGGTTATGAAATTTGTTTCATGATTCTAAGTTCCAACTCAACTGACAACTAATACTCTCACAGTCTAATGAAGAATAAAATTCGTTTTTATGAATTCTGACTTCACAGGCAAACAGTGATATAAAGTTATAGGTCAATTGTTATAGCAATAAAATGTAATATTTGAAATATTTTCTTCCCATTAGCATGTTAAGGACTGTATATCGCGATAAAAACAAATAATTTTTTATAAAATTACAAAAAAAAATGGTGGGTGGTGGAAAAATTATGACTTCATTTTTGGAATCATCAGATCACATTACATAAGAAACAGCAGAAATTGTATATTTAACAAAATCATTGTTGACCAGTGTTATTTTTAGATTCCTGTCACTTCTATTCCTTACAAGTTATCTCTATTTATAAACCTGGATTAACTAATGTTTTTGACTACAGATGATATACCCGTTTATATTACCATTGTTTTATATTCTGTCCACCTAAGGACATTCCTCTAAGGAAAGTATGAATGGCCTATAACACTAATGTTAAATATGACCCATTTTCTCAAGTACTGCATGCAAATTAATGAAACTTTTGCAGAATATACATAATAACCTTCTTATTGTACTCCTCTAGTATGGTAGAGGTAGATTTCATATTTGAAGTTAAATGCAAAAAAAAAAAAAAAAAAAAAAAAGAAGAAAAATTTAATAGCTATTTATGCAACAAGTTACGAAATGATAACGTTTTAAGCACGAAAAACGAAGATTGTCCACGCTAGTTTCGCACGTGTTTCATATAATATTTTTTTTTTAGATAATCGCTCGAGAATCATCTAATACATTTATATTTTGAATAGAATAAAATTGGTGATTCGTTCTCTCGCAATGGCTAACTTCTGATGTTAAAGACGAAAGAGTATTACATTCGTATGGAAAGAGATAGACTTCACGGCCTTTGGATGTGTAGTAGGCTATTGTGACAGTTTTGCTGGTTGTTAGGAAGTTGTTTAAATAGAGTTCTGCTTGTTATGTAATTTGGAATATACAATTATTACAACGAAAGTAATACATATAATTAGGAAAATGAGTGATTCGGAAATGAATAATTTATGTATAAAATCTGTAAATGTTGTAACTTTCAATTTAATAATTGTGTTGTGAATATTTATAAGTAAATACTTGGAATTTATGTTTTCAGTATTTATAATTAGAATGCTTAATAGTACTTTTATGCATGAAAATTTACTTTTAAGCATGCTAATTTATTGATGCGGAAATCAACTACTTTTCGATACTAAAATGAGAATTGAAAAATCGTCATTATGAAAATATTGTCTAATATATATATATATATATATATATATATATATATATATACAACTCAAAAAAATCCATCATAACTTCCAGTAAATGCAGTTCAATAAAAGTAAAGGTTTAAGGTCATAAAACATAGTTACATAAGTGACGTGCAAAAGTTTCGATAGGATATTTAATTTTTATTTCTTGATTATGATATTGTTATTGATCTAGTATGTTTAGTTTCTGGCTTTTTGGTTCGATGTACACAGGAAAACAAAAACACACACAAGATTGCAACCTCATTGAAGAAATTAAATTACAACATCGCATACAGAACAAATAACACTCTACAAAAACATCTCAACACACAAACAACACCAACAAACAAATACAACCACACAGGCATATACAAACTCAAATATAACACCTGCAACAACTTCTACATAGGACAGACAGGCAGATCATTTTAAACACGTTACAAAGAACAAATCACAGCCATAACAAAATTACAAAACACTTCCACTTATGTAGAACACATCACAAATGCTAACCACTCCTACAGAGGCATCAACACAGACATGGAAATTTTACACATCCAACCAAAAAGCCAGAAACTAAACACACTAGAACAATACGAAATATACAGACACACAGAAACACATCCAAATGAAATTCTCAACACAAAACATCAAATATCAAAATTCAAATTTAAATTAAAAAATCACATTCTACTTCGTGGAATTGCTTGTTGAACACATGTCAGGTTGCGCAACTTCACCTTAACCCATGACATATAATAAATATTGTAACTATGCTGTTGTAAAATTGAAAATTAATATGTAATGTATTTATTATTGTTATTATTACTACTACTACTATTATTATTATTATTGTCAGTTATCAATATCATCATTGCTATCTCTGTTTTCTTTTTTTTTTTTCTTGCATTAGCTCGATGAGAGCTCTATAGTGTTCTTTTGATCTGTTGATCCTCTATAGGGCTTTAACTTAATTTGTATTATTTTCATCAGTGTTTGTATTTATTTTTTGTATTTATATGTGCTGTCTGGTAGGATGGAAGAGAAGGCCTTATGGCCTTAATCCTGTCAGATTGAATAAATAAATTATTATTATTAAAAACTCGATTTCAAAACACACACACTCTTTGACTCCACATTACACTACACAAACAAGCTCCCACAGAAAACAAAACAAAAGGCGCCAAGACCAGCAACAGTCAGTTCTGAAGAAGGTCAATAACAGGCCGAAACATGTTAACCAGGTACGATAGAATTTAACACGAGAAAGACATGTAATACATATTGCAAAGTGTTTTTATTCTAGTTTTGGTTTCCAGAGGGAATATTTTAATAACAAACGAAAGTACCTCGGCTCGAGTCCTGTGGTATCCGTATTAAAATCTTACAATGAAGGAAATATGGCGACAATCACTCCGCTATTGAAAGCAAAGCCCTCGACAGTCACTTATTCCATTCATAGCGTGAGCTTCTCGTTCGGTTCTATCTTATCGCCCCACGAGCATCAGCCCCTGCAACACTTCGCAGACTACTCGCATTACCAATGTGACGGAGGTATTGCCGCGCGTGCAAGGCGATTTCTTACAGCGTTACAAGTGAAGTTGTGCTTTTCATCTTTTAGTCTATACTTACGATATGCCTACTGTTATTTCAAACTTACTTTCTGAGCGAATTAAGTGGTTGCTATATATCTTAATGGGACTTGTATGTAGGTGCATGAGAAAATCATTAACGATTTGTACGAATCGTATTTTATCCATCAAATTTTATTTTACACTTTCTGTGTTACAAATTGCTTTGAAAGGGCATTACAAGATCTCATTTGTTGCTCTTCACATATTTTGTATTTGAAATTATGTACACTGCATACAAATTTAAGGATATCTTGTTCACATAGTACGTAATAGTGAGCAAAGGAAAAACATTATGCATCTAAAAGTTATGGCTCACCCTCAGCGCGAATTCTACTCTTTCAGGGGTGAGATAAAGTTTTATCTGTTTATATTATATTTTATGTTACAATTATTAGAAAAATAAATAAATAAATAAATAATAAGTAAATAAACAAAAAATAAACAAAATACATAAATAAATAAACAATTAATAAATAAATAGTAAATAAATAAATAAATAAAGCAAGAAAACAAAAAATAAACAAATAAATAAATAATTAGTAAAGAAATAAATAGATAAATAATTAAGCAAGCAAGGAAATAAACAAATTAATGAATGAATAAGTAAATAAATATATAAATAAGTAAATAAATAAGTAAGTAATTAAGTAAGTACGTAAATAAGTAAATAAATATAAAAAATAAATAAACAAACAAAAATACATAAATAAATAAGTAAATAAGTACGTAAATAAGTAAATAAATAAGTAGATAAGTAGATAAGTAAATAAATAAATAAATAAATAAATAAGGAAGCAAGCAAACAAACAAAAAAACAAAACAACAAATAAATAAATAAATAAATAAATAAATAAATAAATAAGGAAGCAAGCAAACAAACAAAAAAACAAAACAACAAATAAATAAATAAATAAATAAATAAATAAATAAATAAATAAATAAATAAATAAATAAGCAAAAAAGCAAATGAATAAATATATATATATATATATATATATACATTAAAATATCCCTAACTGGCACACAATAACGCTGAAAATATTTTATAAATATTTGTGTTAATATGAGCAAATCTTTAATGATTGTACATTTTGTGGAAGGATTGAATAGGGAAAGGAATGGTTTTTGTTACGTGCAAGAATTATTTCCCAGTTTAACACGAGCGAAGTTGAAGAAGAGTATTTTCTTTGCCCACAGATAAGGGAGATTTTTAAGGGCGACATGTTTTAAGGGAACTGGATAGTCTAAGCGTGTGGTTGTCGTGTGTAAGTGAAATAAGTGAAGAAATTTTGCTATTACTCCTCAATTTTTGAATCTATCAATTTACAATATTTACAGCGTACACAATATTTGCAGGTATATTTTGATTTGTAGATTATCTTCCTACCTCATATACTTGATTTTATAAACAATTTTAAACCTGAAAAAGATTAATTAAATTTAAGTGTTTCAACCAATCATGGCTCCTTATCCTACAATTTTTATCACCTCTCTAGCATTTGTTTCTTTTTATTACCTCCCTAGCATTTCTTTCTTTGTTTGCCAACATTGTACTTTCAATAATTGTACCTTTTAAAATGATTCATGTTATTTTATGATCCTTAATTAAAATTTTTCTATCATTTATCTTGTTATATTATTTAGGTTATGTTATAGCTTCTGCTGTTAAGAGATTATGTACAGTCATGTATCAGAGATTGTTTAATATACAGGGTGATTCAAAAGTCTAGAACCATATAAATATCTTCCATATGCTTGATTTTCGATTACTATAGGTGTTACCAGCATTTGTAAGACCAAATGCTGTACCAGTGACACATTTGATTCTAGCCCACAGCTATTTCAAAAGCCGCCATTTTGAATGCAATTTTGAAATTTTAAATGGAAAAGGGTCATGTATGTACTCAAAATCATGTGAGATTTCCTGAAAAAAGAACAATGGTGCAATCTGTTTTGAGATATCTCTAATCGTTTTCAAGTTATTTAAACATAACAGATCATAGTGGCACAAATATTACTTATTGCATCTACAGATATTTTGTAACATAGTACAGTACTAAAGAGGCTTTGGAAACGGTATTTTATGCAATTCTGGTAATTAACTTTTCCTGCTTTACTGTTTCTTCTTATACTGGGTGTTCATTTCAAAGTGTGTCATGACGTCACTGTTGTTGAGTCACCGATTTGAAGCGAGTTTCAGCTTATATGTCAGAGAAGTTGCCTATTATTCAAGGCGTTCTTCAATCTGAACTTGAGAACGTGTACGGTATAACTTGAACGTCGTAGCAACAGATGGCGGTCTGTACTGTCTGTGTGCTACTATAACCTCTTTCTAACTGTGTTTTGCGCGAGCAAGTCGTACGCAGGGTATTTGTTATCATCGGTTGCGTATGGTAACATTCCACAACACAAATCAAATACTCCGTGTCCATGTTGACCGTCGAAGTTAATGTCAACAAATACGTAAGTAATCGTCTTAACCCTCTCCCCATATCCCGAGAGTACGTATTTCCAAACAGTTCACATTCCTGCCACTACCGGCGTTATCGTACGCATCGGTACGTACTCTTCAGAATGAACGCCGTACTTGCTAGACAACTTCTCTGCCTCCTAGGTAATACACCTTTGCGGAAGTGTAGGAATATTGAATTCTCTAGGCTCATCGGCTGGCCACATGACGGCATACAGCGAGCCATGACACACTTTGAACTGAACACCCAGTATACTTTCTTCTAATCGTGTAATAGTCTCTTAAATCCCACTCAAGTTTTGATTTTCTCTACATAAATCAAAGCCTTTAGTGTCATTACTGTAAATATAATTATACGTGTGCATGTATGGCTAACATTGTAAATGTTAATGATATATTCTATAAAGGAATGTTATTAATTTCAGTGGCTTAATCTCTTAGGTATTTCAAACAAATAAATTTAATACAATTTTGCTCCTTCTTGCTTTCTTTTCGAGGTAAGGATGTAATTGATATTTTGTTATTTGAAGTGTTGTATCATTGAAGAAGTGTGTTGTGTCAGTGAAGTGTGTTGTGTAAGTGAAGTGTGTTTGTGTCAGTGAAGTTTTATAGTTTATAGTGGCAGTGCAAAGTATTTGAACAGTGAAATGTTTTTGAAGTGTTAGTGAAATCAGGATAGAATCAGTGAAATGTGTCGTAGTTGCAGTGCAGAGAGTGAGTTGACAGCGAAATGAGTGTAGTGCTGAAAGGTACTTGTGCATGTATGAACATATCATACTCGTGGGTTTAGTTCGAACTTAGGATTAAGATACAAATTAGATTTACTTTAAATGTTACTTTTAAGTGATCGTGCTTCATTTAATTTAGGATGCTCCCTGTTATTATTATTATTATTATTATTATTTTTATTATTATTATTATTATTATTATTATTATTATTATTATTAGTATTAAGTATTATTAATTTATTATTAATTGTATTTTTTATTAATTGTGTTTATTATTAAAGTCATTACTGGCTGTAATTAGTTACCACTGCACCGGGTAATATACCCATTTGCAGTGTGAATAAATACATACATACATATATACATACACACATAAAAATTGTTTTATGCTCGACCATGCCGAAATGTAGTAATTATACACCTGGTAGCAGACCTTTAATGCATATCATTAAAGTACACCTACTCATTAAAGGTCAGGTCTTTCAGGCAATGACGACTCAGGTTACAACTGTTCAGCCAATGACAGGTCAGCTTTCTACCGTTATAAAACTTTCGATTATTCTCGGATATGCAATCGAAAGAGAATTAGCGAAAGTCACGGAGGCTGGAAATCCAATACTGTCGCAGAAGGTTATGTTCTGTTACTATAATAATTAGCGTTAATTGCAAATAATATTCAAATAAATTCAATTTGTCATCTCGTTTTTCAATGTCTAATTTAATTTCAATGGTATCTCTGTAGGTTCTTATGGCCTAGCAAGGTCAATGTGAACATCTGTTCCTCGGAAAAAAATAAATACTTTCGCGTCTGCGCACATCTCACAACATACGGGACATTTGCCAAGGTCAGATACAATTAAAATTAATAATATCAAGTTAGAAATATGGTCGAGCATAAAAAGTCGTATGAAACTCGCCTATAATGGTAATTAAGAAGCTCGTATGAAAATTATGAAACTCGCTTGCGCTCGTTTAATAAATATCCATACTCGCTTCTTAATTACCTTCATTATAGGCTCGTTGCATAATGTACTATTATATGAAACATATCATAGCGTGTTTTGTGAAAGCCATTGATTTAATCCCAATATATTCACTCAATTTAAGAGAGCAGTGTATTATGATAATAAATGATTGAAATAATTTTGGTTTTGTCCTTTGAATCAATTGCTTGTTAATCTGTATTCAGGAAAGAAATTTGTTTATGAACTTCAACATGGTGAAGTCACATGGACGGAAGTGAAGTGAAATACAGCCCAATCTGAATCTGGATGAGATGGCGAGGTCGGCGTTGACGCATTACATTTATGAAAATTTCCTCTCTAGGTGTCACACTTTAGTTAAGATTCATGAGTGTTACGTAATTTAACATCAGCGACCTGACAGTGGCGTTGGGAAAGTCCCTGGCTTGAAATCTTTTTTACTACATACACAGTACATCATGTGCATATACTGCAACAGTGATATCAACTTGCAAGAAGAAATTTATGGCACTGAATCCAAATTATTGTTAGACACTCTTATTCTGATATATATATATATATATATATATATATATATATATATATTTCTCTTCGGAAGGACGCAATTTGAACTTCAGTAATTAATATATTAAATTCTACAGAAAAAAAATATATAGGTTGTGCGGCAAGAAAGCCGCTGAAAGAAATATCTGCATACGAAAAAAAAGCAATGCTGAAACAAGTACCCTAATCAGTTTCAAATATCTCCGATATGGAGCTAATTCCCGCATGAGAAAGAAGAATATAATAAAAACTTCCATCACAAACTTGACATGCATTTTCTTCTTACACTTTTATGCGTTTATCAATAGCCTACAGTTTCTTTATCTTGCTAGACAACATGACTATTAGAAAACAAGGAGAACAAAGAGACGACAAGGGCAACAAGGCGAAGGCAAGGAGAACAACGGAAATACAAAGAGAACAATAAGCGTAAAAAAGAACAGGGTAAATATAAAGAGAACTAGGGAATATAAGAAAAACAAGGGAGATTCAAGGAGAGCGGGAGTACAAAGAGGACACTGGGAAGGCAATGAGAACAAGGGAAATACAAAGACACGGAGAATAAAGGAGAAGAATGGAAGACAAGAAAAACGAGGGCAAGACAATTAGAACAAGGATAATTTAAGGAGAAAGGAAGACAGGGAAAACAAGGGGAAGATAAAGAATACAAGGGAAAGACAAGGAGAACAAGGAGAAGACAGGGAGAACAAGGGGAAGACAGGGAGAACAAGGGGAAGACAAGGGGACCAAGGATAAGACAGGGGGAACAAGGGAAAGGCAAGGAGAACAAGGGGAGAACAATGAGAAGACAATGAGAACAAGGGGGAGGGTTTTGCATTTCTATGTGGCGTTCAATTCGAAAGTTACTTGCGATAGCTAGTGACGAGAATAACGTAATGCTATATGGAAAAAACATAGGCCTACTCATATGTAAATACAATTATTTAATATACCTACACCTGAAAAATATGAACTTTCCGTTTCTGGAGTTCTAATTGGTCATTTAATGACCATCTATTAACCGGAAAGCTATTTAACGTATACAGAATTAGTGATAGTGAAGTGCTATTTGGCGAGATGAGACCGAGAATGGATTACATGATACTCGTTTACAGTTGGAGAACTCCTCAAAATGCAAAACCAAGCGAGATTCGAACATGAGACCAAGCACAGCCTCGGTTAGAAGACCGGCTCCTTACCTCTGAGCTACCCCATGGTCTAAAGCACGTCAGTTGAGGTACTTCGCTGTAAAGGCAAGAGTTCTATTAATTTCACGAAGCTTAAACACTAAATTCTAGCGCAGAGTTTCACTTCTTGAAGATAATTCAATTTAGCAAGAAATCGACTAAAAAAAAGTTTCGCCTTTGCATAACGCAATACAGTTCTTCATATAAAGAAATTAGTTTTAAAACGCAGACGCCTGCTGCCTTGAGATTCATTGTTTTTCTTTAATTTTTCGCCCTCTCTCTGCATATTTAAACTGCTCAGAACTTAGAGAAAACCAATTTGATAACTGCGTCGCTTTGCAGTTTTTGTCTCTCGAGAGGGAAGGGAGACTGCTAATACATCTCCCCTGCTGATTAGGCCACGCCGCCCGCCATCGTCTGTTATTTCAGACGAGACCGCAGTCGTACCACCCGCTCCGGGCCGAGCCTTTCTTCCGGGGCAGGCAGGCAGGCACGCAGGCACACACATAAACCACATCACACGAAGTGTCGGAAATTCAAACACAGAGGCGCATTGTTCTACACTCACAATCCCTTTCTTATTGGTGTCATTGTGTTGAACAACTTCTCTTTGACGGCGAGCCTTGCTCGTGGCAATGTACACTGTGCATACCATAATCTAGTTTGAGGAACAGACGCCTGCAAATTGAGGAAGCTTCCCAGCATGCATCATAACTATTACGTACGCTGTTTCAGCCTTCTTTTCCGGAGCAAAATATTAACACATATTTACAAAAACACTGTGTTGCGTCATGCATACACATTTATACATTTAACAACAGTATCTATCTGATAAGATTGTAATAAACAGATGGAATAGTTATTTATGGTACTTGTGAGGTAAGTTCATCTTTATTGCACGAGTGGAAAGATTTAAGCACGAGGCTGACGCCTCGTGCTTAAATTACACGAGCGCAATAAAGATCACGCTCACAAGTATCATATGTAATTTTATCCATGATCATAACGAAAAATTCTGTTTTATAAAAGGAAAATATGTGAAAATAAGTCCTCATATAATCACATATCATGGCATGGATTTTAGAATCAATACGTGTACTAGGTAGGTCATGATGTACGAGGCCATGATTAGTCAAGAATGGTATCTAAGGCGTTGGATAAATAACAAATTATAATTAATTATATAATTTTAATATATATTTTTTCATTTTGAACGTGTATTTTCGTATTTTTGAAGTTTCAGGGATTATTTAGAAGTGTTCACAGGACTAATGTGATTAAAATACTTACACATTTTACTTCTGTAAACTTAAGAGGAATATTAAAACGTAATTAATCATCGTGTCTGTTTAGCTCAGTTGACTAACGCGTATTGTTTTAAAATCCTATAAACCCAACTTCGCAGGTTCAACTCTCCTCGCATCCCAAAAGATAAATTATTACAAAAATTAAAAAAAAATACATATTAGATATGGATGCAATGCACAAATTACTGAACTTGTAAATATTTATATGGTTAAGTACTCTTTGTCCCTTGTGGCAGCTCACGAATAGTGAGAAGATTTCTAAATTTCAAAATTAGAGAAAAGAGGAGGAGATTGAGTGTATGTATATTTAAGAAATGGTAATAAAGAAGTAGAGGTAGTGACATCTAATAACTAATATATTAACTTCTTGAGTAATAGTTGAATGGAAAAGTATACGTGTGTACCCGGGTACTAGGAAAATACTAATGAACTGTGAGATAAAGTTCAAACTGTGAGGTAAAGTCTTTATCTCACTAGTGGAATAAAGTAATGTTGAATAAAAGCCTACTTTACAAACGCAAAAGTATTTAGTAAAGGCATGTTTTTCGTTATGGTCATGGATAAAAACTATTTTGGGCAACTACTAAATGAACATAGGCCAAATAGAAATGATCGCGACGAAAATGAAATACAAACTGCTGAGCCATTTATACCCGAACCGGCCAGTGGCGGTTCCTCGGGGGAGGGAAGGGAGAAACGTCCTCATCACATTTTTCTTAGTTTGACTGTAAATACCAAATAAAATATGTGCCTAGAAATTCGAGGAAGATTCGATAATTTTCAAGTTCACAGCTATCAGAAAACCTCGGTTGATCGAGTTTTAAACGACGCGAGATCATGTGCTGCCCGAAAACTGTGAGAAGGATGCGAGATTGTTTGTGAGGAGGAAAGTGAATCCTTTCCTCCTTTACTGCAGTTAACACACATGGACAACAGCGCACTAGCGGGCAGAGAAAGAAGCAGAGTTTTAAAGCAAGTAAATGAACTGATAGGGAGGAGATCCTCCTCTGATTCTGCGCATGGGCGAGAAATAGAAACCGACTGGTCGTGCAGCAAGCCAGAGTTCGTGGATGTAGCGAGTCGGTCCCCCATTGTTATTTCTTTCCAACACGCGTGGGATAGGAATATTTAAAGTAAAACTTAGATATTTTTAATATGAAGGGAAGAAAATTAAAAAAGATATTGGTATATTACAGAACATTATTGTCAGTCAGCATACAAATGTACAAAAACCTCATTTAATAATATTATTACAGCATAAATATGCATTTAAGTGCTTAATACATCCCTTCATGTAGGCCTACATCACAATTATAGATATTACAGCAGCATGAACTTAATAAATTACAAGCAGTAAATGAAAACAACAATGTTGCGTGAGAGTAGCTAGTCTCTTCTAACACGTGTGATGCTGTAGTGTGCGCGAAAATGCTGCGAGGTTGTGAATTTCCCTGTAATTGTTAATTTGTGAAATTATTTAACAATGAATGGAAGTGAAAACATATTTTGGACAATTTTGAAAACTCAATTTACAAGAACAGATTATTGCTATGCAAAAGGGAAGGCTAACCTCAACACTACCTGGTCTTATATGTATGCATGTAGGCTAATTTATAACATGTTTATTTCAAGAAAGTGTCATTTTGTACTGTTAACTTCTTTCCTCCTCTTAAAAAATATGCAGGAGCCGCCACTGCCGAACACACACTTTCAGAAGTCGAAATTGCGATAGGAAATCTGAAAAAGTACAAGTTTCCAGGTATCGATCAAATTCCAGCAGAATTAATACAAGAAAGTGGAAGCGCATTATCTAGCGAAATTTATAAACTTGTACTTGCTATTTGGAAAAAAAGGAAATTGTATCAGAACAATGGAAGGAGTCCATAATCGTATCCATCTTTAAGAAGGGGGACAAGACTAACTGTACTAACTTTCGAGGAATATCACTTTTGTTGACGTCGTACAAAATTTTGTTAAATATTCTTTTGAGAAGATTAACTCCGTACGTAGATGAAATAATTGGGGATCATCGTGTGGTTTTTCAAGCGTACTAAATCGACTATTGATCAAATTTTTTTTGTATTCGACATATATTGGAGAAATAATGGAGTTATAAGGGCACAATACATCAGTTATTCATAGACTTGAAAAAGGCATGTGACTCGGTTAAAAGAGAAGTTTTATATAATAATCTTATTGAAGTTGGTCTTCACAAGAAACTAGTTGGATAAATTAAAATGTCTCAGTGAAGCGTACAACGGACTCCGTTTAGGACAGATTCTGTCGGATGCGTTTCCAATTCACTGCGGGCTAAAGCAAGGAGATGCACTATCACCTTTACTTTTTAACTTTTCTCTAGATATGCTAGTATATTGGGTTGACTATTACACTTTTACTACTTTATACTACTTTTTACCAATAAAACGGTACGAAAGGATGTTTCAACCAGTCATGGCTGTTTATCGCTACAATTTTATCACTTCCCTGGCATTTCTTTACTTTTATTTATTACTTCCCTAGCCTCTGTTTGTTTTTATCACTTCCCTACCATTTGTTTCGTTGTTTTCCAACATTACAAAATTCAAATTCTTTACGGTACTATAAAACATGCTTTGCGATCGTCATTTGTTTCCCGCATAAATAGTCAGATGAAAATGGAGGTTCCGTTCAAACGTTTTGATGAAGCTAACATTAGTAAAATATAATTTTAGTAAGTCAATGAATACTTATTTTATTGTATTAGAGTACTTTATTTCTTCTAATCTTTATATAAGTTACTTTCTTCTGTTCATATCACCTCCCTACCATTTGTTTCTTTGTTTGCCAACATTTCAAACTGCAAATTCTTTACGGTACTATAAAAACATGATTTGCGATCGATATTTGTTTACCGCATACATAGTCAACTGAAATGGCGGCTCCGTTCAAACGTTTTGATGAAGCTAACATTAGTGAAATAGATTTTCAGTACCGTAAATCAATTAATATTTTATTGTATTAGAGTACTTTATTTCTTCTAATCTTTATATACTTTCTTCTATTTATATCACCTCCCTAGCATTTGTTTCTTTGTTTGCCAACATTTCAAACTGAAAATTCTTTACGGTACTATAAAATATGCTTTGCGATCGTAGTTTCTTCACCGCATTGATATTCAACTGAAGTGACGTATTGGTGAAGCTAATATTAGTGAAATAGAATTTTAGTAAGTCAATTAACAATTCATATTTTATTGTATTAGAGTACTTTATTTATTCTAATCTTTATATACTTTCTTCTAATCGTATAATAGTCAATTAAATCCCACTCGAGTTTTGATTTTCTCTGGATAAATGAAAACCTCTAGTGAGATTACTGTTGACTATTTATTTTATTTTAGTATTTTATTTTACGACGCTTTATCAACATCATAGGTTATTTAGCATCTGAATGAGATGAAGGTGATAATGAAATGAGCCCGGGGTCCAGCATTTGCTAATATTGAGTTGAGGGAAAACCCCGGATAAAATCTCAACTAGATAACTTTCCCCGACCGGGAATCGAACCCGGGCCATCTGGTTTCGCGGCCAGACGCACTAACCGTTACTCCACAGGTGTGGACACTGTTGACTATTACACTTTTACTACGTCATACTACTTTTGACAAATAAAACGGGACGAAGAGACGTCTTCAAAACCAACCATGGCTCCTTATCGCACAATTTTATCGCTTCCCTAGCATTTGTTTAACTTTATCACTTCCCTAGCATTTGTTTAATTCTATCGCTTCCCTAGCATTTGTTTGTTTTTATCACTATCCTAGCATTTGTTTCTTTGTGTACCAACATTTCAAACTGCAAATTTTTTACGGTAGTATAAAATATGATTTGCGATCGTCATTTGTTTACAGCATAGACAGTCAATGGCGGCTCCGTTCAAACGTTTTGGTAAAGCTAACATTAGTGAAATAGAATTGTAGTAAGTTAATTAATATTTTATTTAATTAGACTACTTTCTTTCTTCTAATCTTGATATACTTTCTTCTAATCATGTAATAGTCAATTAAATCCCACTCGAGTTTTCATATTCTCTACATAAATCAAAACCTCTAGTGCGACCACTGTTGATAAATTTTAGAAATTTTTAGAAAATAATAATAGTTTATAAATGCTAAATATATAACTTTGCATGTTTAAGACGTGACGGCCTAGTAGCTGATACAGCGTCGTTAAATAACCAAAAAAAAAGTAATGGATCCAAAAGTGGAAAAATAACTACATGTTGCCATTAGAAAAATATATACTCCTTGCTAGTGCATCCTTTATAAATGAAATAATTTTGAAAACATGATCAAAATATGTTTTTCCCCCCCCCCCCCCCATTCCTATACCTTTTGTATATAAAGTTTCTTGGCCTTATTAAAAATAAAAAAGGTACAAGCAGTGTTTCATAATTTTTACTCATGTGGTATATTACAGTAGTGTATACTATAGTCCCACAATTCGCGGTAAGGGAGACTGTGGATTGTACCATGGTAATAACCAATCAATCCACGCAAGTGCACTCTATCCGAACCACAGAAGGCTCCATTAATGTGGAACCGGCACTGTGATTTGTCATTCTTTATAATCTCCAGTCTCGTTTTATATTCTGTGTCATCATTGTTGTGCGACTCGTTCTTCTCTTCGGCGTTAAGTTTCATCCACCATCATTCCAACCTCTCCTTCGAGGGAAGCACCAAATAAATATCTTATATTAGTGCACCAACGGGACGGCATGGACGAGCAAGGGGATTTTTCTCTTCGTCGTAAATTCAGATAACGACTAATGGTCCACTGCGATTCACATTAAATAAGTCTGGGATCAGAAGGTGTAAGTTACTGCCCTGAGATGATGATGTTGCATTATGGGTATTACAGTGAAACGTGTGAAGTTTACCACCTCTACAGCACGACCACCTGTCTTAATTGGAACCGGCAAGTTTCCTTTTCGTTTACAGCGCACATACAAGAAAGTTGAATAATCCAACGATGAGTTAATAATCTGATGAATAATCGGGGCCTTATACTGGTTGTTTCCCACATGCCGTTGGTAGTCCGGGGTGCGCGAGAGGAAGTGCTATAATATGGAAGAGCTGTGCGATACCGACCGATGGAGTAGGAGAAGGTGACGAACAGTTATTAAGAGGTAAATTGACAAATAGAAACTCTATCAGAAATAAAGTAGATTCAATCAAAACTATAGATACTGAACGAAACTACCTACTAAGAGATAGGCATCAGGAAAGACTAAATTTTCCTAAAATTAGAAACACTTATTATTAATTAAATTAGATAAGCAGACAGGTTTTGAAAATAAGATAGAATTACGGCAAAGTTTTAAAATAATAAGAATTGAAAATAGAGAATTAAGGTAGTTATTAATGTATTCAGATAGTTATATTATTTAGTAAAGGTTCAGAAGATAATTTTGACTTTATAAATTGCTTTACTAATATGTATTAATTTCAATAATAATGCATTTATAATAAATTTAGTAGGCATTATAATAGTAATGAATTGATAATGAGTACATGCGACACAATAATGAAACTAAATTGAGGTTGATTATGTAAGCAACTTGTCAAGTTTGTTTTTAAGCAGGTATGCGGTAGTCTTCATTGAAGTTACGCAAACGTTTCTGCTGACAAGGAAATATTGTAAGAAATAAAGACAACCTACATATAGAATGTATCGAGTCAGCTAATTCAGGTTCATGACTTACAGTATGTCGACATCTGATCACCTAATTGGAATAATAAGTTATTATTAAATTAAGACCTAAATAATTACAATTAAATTGTGAAAAGGAGCAGATAAAATAAGGTTTAATGTCTTAATGGTTATCACGATTGGTTTAAACATGCATTAAAACCAGACTAAGTGCAAGTTTGAACCAACAAATTATTGAGATTTGCGATAAAATAATGAGTCTAGGAAATTGTATATTTAGTATGTAGAACTACATTTGTTTATAGATCTTTTGTTATATTATTAAGTTTTGTACTTGTGAACTATATCAATAAATCAATATAGTCTATATATATATATATATATATATATATATATATATATATACTGGTTGTTTCAGAAATACTTTGACAAACCTTTGGGACATGTTCCTTACACCAAAACAAGAAAAAAGTTCATATAAACATATGTCCAAAAATCATTAGTTTTTTAGTTATTAATGAAAGAACATAATGAAACATCTGTTAGATTTTTATTTTATTTTACTAGGTTATTTTACGACGCTTTATCAACAGTTTAGGTTATTTAGCGTGTGAATGAGACGAAGGTGATAATGCCGGTGAAATGAGTCCGGGGTCCAGCACCGAAAGTTACGCAGCATTTGCTCATATTGGGTTGAGGGAAAACCCCGGAAAAATCTCAACCAGGTAACTTGCCCCGACTGGGAACCGAACTCGGACCACCTGGTTTCGCGGCCAGACGTGCTAGCCGTTACTCCAGAGATACGGACATCTGTTAGATATTGTCAGCTTGACAGCAAGTGTTGCAACTTTAATCAATTCAGAAACTCATAACAAATGTTCAAAATATTCTCCTCTTGCTTCCACTTTCATTGTTATGAGTTACTGAATTGATTAAAGTTGCAACACTTGCTGTAAGCTGACAATCTCTATAACAGATGTTTCATTATGTTCTTTCAATTCTACAAAAACTAAGAATTTTCGGACATTGTTTATATGAACTTTTTTTTTGTTTAGGTGTGAGGAACATGCCCTCAAGATTTGTCAAAGTATTTCTGAAACATCCTGTATAGTTACCGTTGGCTCTTTCAAAAGGATTCTCCGCCAAGGAAATTTATTCCCTTATGGTGGACACGTTGGGGGATTTTTGTCCTTCGTACGACACCATGAAACTTACTTTGCGAAACTGAAAAATGAAAAACCGGAAATGAAAATTGAACATCGCGTTGGAAGACCGTTTCTGTGCCCACTCCAGAAGGTATGTGTCATGTACGACATGATTTCTAAGAATCGACGAATTCGGCTTAAACGTCTACCAGAGATTTAAACATTTCCTATGTACCTGTCTCTCCCATCGTACATCGTGATTTAAATATGACAAAGTTATCTGCTGAAATGTATTCCTAAAAGCCTGAACGCTGATCAGAAACAACTCTTATGGCCGTGTGCACCATTCTCGATCATCTAGCCCGTTTATGAGCAATCACGGAAACATGGTTAATTCTTGACAATGATCAAGTTACAGATGCGGTGCACCCGCATTTTCCCTCGATCAACTCAGTACCGTCAGCTGACGGTACGCTCACTTGAGAAGAATCATCTGAGCGCTAGGTTACCGCGTATAAAGCAGCGAAAGAACGCACTTTGTCAATTATCGCTTCGTTTTTGTTTGTCGGACTGTTACAAACATCCTCGCAGTTTTCAAATAAGTTTCAATAATCATGGAAGAAAAAAAGAAAAGAGCACCGAACTTCTCACAGTCCGAAGTGCGAATTCTTTTAGAACTCATCAGCAATTCAGCATCCATATTAGAGAATAAAAATAATGACGGAAGTTCTCTAAGAGTAAAGCAGGCTACCTGGTTGGATTTAACCTCACAATTCAACATGAGTTATACGTGTTTACATAATTCCACATAATTTGTAACGTAGTTTATACAGTGGTTATTTAATATTATAGATAATAATTGGGAAAATTTCAGTATACGGATACCTCACTGACAATTGTCTTGTAATAGGCTACTAAAAAGAGCAGATTTGTATGTGTTTGTCGAATGCTCATCATCTTGCTTACGAAAAGACACATTTCAGTGCCAATAATTTATTTGGGAAAATTTCAGTATACGGATACCTCGCTAACAATTATTTTAAAATAAAAAAAATAAAAAAAGCAATTCGTCTGTGTATGTCGAATACGCATCGTCATGCATACGAAAAGGAAGTTTTTAGTGCCAATTTATTTTGTGTGCACAAGGTTGGAATTTTGGAGTAAGAGGGAAAGGAAAGTATCCTTGTTCTAAATTTTATCCATTTATTTTGTGTTCACAAGGTTGGAATTTTGGAGTAAGAGGGAAAGGAAGGTATCCGTGTAATTTATCTTAAATTCAAGTGTAAATAGCCTAATTGTCCAAAACGTCATTTAGGTCGTAATAGTTTCAAACGGCAAATCTATAGCTAATAAGTGATAATCTCGCATTCTACAAAATGGTAATTTAGTTTTACTATATTACCGGCATAGAATAACTACTGTATTACTATGTTAACAAAATTGGACAGTTAAGCCTAAATAATATTTTGTCCTCAAGTAAAGTCCCGATCTTCCAAAGCAGAAACATATATAAAACATTAGTCTATTTTGAGAAAAAAAAATTTTATTATTCATTTACAAACTTACTCTTTCTACAATAACACCAATTCTGTTATTTCCGCAGTGATTTGCGTGTTCAAGATACATCATTTCATCTTAAATTCCATCAAGTACGTCAAATCGTGCCGCCATTTTGGTTTTCTCGACTTGACCATGTTCAATTCAAGATAATCGGTCCCACACCCGTGTTCAAATTTGATCATCATCAACTCGCTTGTTTAACTTTGATTGAGATTGATGCTCCGCAAATTGGCGTTGAAGATGGTCAAGTGCCGAGTTAACCATGGTCAAATTTTAATCGAGAATGGTGCACACGGGCATTAGCGACAGTTTTCAAGTTATTTTGCCAGTATTTTGAAGATAATTTTTCTAGCCCCTTCTATCATATTACAACTATGGACGAAACATGGATCCATCATTACAATCCAGAAACAAAAGAACAATAGAAAGAATGAAAATACACTCCCGTCCAAAGGAATTTTGCGTTAAAAATCGGCGGGATTGGTCCTTGCATCAATGTATTTGCATTAGGTAATCTCATTATTCAATAGTAGGGACCGGATTTTTGTGTAATATCAAGCTGTGAAATATGTGTCAGAAAATTTAGCTGAATATGTACCAAAATATGTAAAATTATGAACATATTTAATATCAATATGTGGCAGGTATATGGTAGGTAAGACTCTCCAGTTGTGATTTCATAGAGCACCCGACTTTTTTTACCGCACACTTGACACATTACAATTTTTCCATCAGTAGTGAAAACTTCATCCATCGCAATCCATGATTTTATTTTTGTCGTTAGAGTTGAAGATACAGGGGCCATTTTAGTTAGTTAAAAGCAGTAGATAAACTCACTTGCACTTTATACTGTAAGTATTAAAACTAGAGAACTGAGTGAAATGAATGACACAACAGTACTGCAAGCACTGTTTCGCTGTACTGGATTAGGAGAAAATAAGAGAGATGTGAGACACATGCATTTTAGCTGCTCCCTGTAAGAAAGAAATTACCTACTAAAACCTCAAACTATAGGCATTAACAAACTATTGTTTGAAAAGTGACATTCCTGTCAGAAGGGTAGAATTATTCTAGCCGAGAACCATACTTAATAATTGCTCGGAAAATCCCATTTCCGTATAGGTCTACTGAATTTAAAGTAAAGAGGTCAAGCAATAACCTGAAAAGCTACTTATTTTAATCTTTCAACATCTTTCCAGTTTGTTCCTTTTCTTCAGATTCTTTTCAAAATTCGGCTACTTTATTGCTGCTCATGCCAGACTTGTCACGGGTTTTCCCTGGAAGGATTAGAAAGAGTGTGGGTAAGGTTGCAAATGGCATGGGAACGGCTTAAGATGTGTGCAGAACAATAACAGTTCGAGACAAATCATGTCGTCCTCGTTCCATTGCACCGCATGAAGGCAACGCTACTTTCTGAGTGATGTTTACAATACAAGGTAGTTGTATCAGAAAGGTTGCCTTTTGTTCACTCATATTTACAATGGGTGGTATGGGATGAGTGCCTCTATTACTTCCTGGAACTAAGAATGTTATGTTTCGTCCCGAAATATATCCTTTCTTGGGTAGGTAAAAAAGCTCTTTAAATCTGTGTATTTCAAATTGTAAACTTCCCCAGCAGAAGTTTTTCTTTTTCCTTTTAGAGAAGTAAAAATGAATAAAGCCCCTAAATATGTAGATTGATGTAATATCAAGCCATAATATGTAATGCGGGATAAATATTTAAAAATATGTATTATCCAATTTTAATATGTTAATGGTAATTACAAGATTCGCAAAGATTTGTTAATTATATACGGTTAGGTTGAAAGGAATATAATATGTAATTACCAGGCTTCGAGACTTCGGACCCGATAGAGCAGTTCAGTGGGAAATCCGCATAACGGCGTACTGAGTATAGTGGTGAATCGTACTGTAGAATGAATGCCAACAAATACGCAAAGGAAAACGCTCTGGATTTGAGGGTTCTGACGAATAATTTGGTTTTCATACAAACTGTGTCTGAAACTATTACACGGTTAGAAAAGTCAGAGCAAGAGATGTCGGAAGCCCTCAAATTAATTTAGAAAATGATGCAGAGAATTAATGAGACATCAAGTACACCGGTTACTCAATGTGTAAAACAGAAGTGGAAATCATTTTTTTTAAATAACGGATATGGAACATTGTGTAACATAAACAGCAAATTAGTGGACATAGAGTCACCCGAGAATAAAGGGCTGTCTCTTAGAGACTGCAATGATGTTAGGTTTTTTCGTTTTGGTCCTATCACGTCATGCGACGTAGAGTGCAGCTTTCTACAGTACAAACTTTGGCAGATAACCGAAAAAGATTTACGTTTGAGACACTGAGAATGTATCTTGTAGTAGGTACATTGTAATTCGGTACTGTAACTGCACTTCCTAAAGACGACCAATAGGATAAACGAAAAAATTAAAATTGCTACATGCTTATTTCCACCATTAACACTGTGTATAATTAAACACAAATGCTTATAAAAGACAGGAGAATAAATGCTTTTCACATTCTTTTGACATTGTCATTGTGTAATGTTTATTTACTTTCAGAATGTACATATGTGTGTTCCCCTATACTACCGTACTCTACTCTAAACAGCAACGTTGTTACCTCAACACATCTCTACCTTTCACTACCTGCAGCGAGTCAACAACCTATAGTACATGCACAGTATACTTATTGTATCGGGTCCCAAGTCTCGAAGCCTGGTAATTACATAAAAATCCGGTCCCTATTCATTAGGAACAGTGTTCGCAATGGCTACTGTTCTTAAAAGTGTCGAGATCTCCGAAAATAATAATAATAATAATAATAATAATAATAATAATAATAATAATAATAATAATAATAATAATAATAATAATAATAATAATAATAATGATTTATTTTAGCTGGCAGAGTTAAGGCCGTAAGGCCTTCTCTTCCACTCAACCAGCAAAAAGTGTATATACATATGCAAGAACTTACTCGTACAAAGAATTCAACAATTTGATTTAGATGAGAGTTACATGTATACAAGAGTTATTTACGAATTAAACAACAAAATACTATGAACTATTAATTAAACACTGAAATAAAGTGTGTAGCAGAATTAAACTAAAATACATAGAATGTTAATATATTTCAAATAATATTAGACAATAGAAAGAGATTATTATGAGACAATTTTGAAAATACAGCACAATCAGGATGATGTCTAAAGAAAAAAGTAACAATGTAGTCAGTGATAGTTTAAATCAGTATGATTGGAGTGAAATGCTAATAAGGTTATCTTTTAAGCTGTTCTTAAAGGTGTTTATTGTCTTCCAGTCCCTAATACTTTGTGACAAGGAATTCCATTGACGCGAGGTGGATATTGTAAAAGATGATGAATAACAAGATGTTCTATGAAGAGGTATACTTAACGTGCCACAGATAAGTGATCTGGTATTTACGTCGTGATTAGAGTATAGATAAGACAAACGAGAAGAAAGGTAATTTGGTGTTAAGGTGTGCAGAATTCGAAAGAGTAAAGACAAAGAGTGTAAAGTTCTGCGTTCTTTAAGTCGGAGCCACGAAAGACTTGCGAAGGAAAGTGATATGTGATCATATCGTCGGATGTTGCACACGTATCTGACGCACATATTGTGAACTCGCTTTAACTTGACTGACAGTTTAGAACTTAGGTCACTTAACAAAACGTCACAATAATCGAAGTGCGACATTACTAGGGTTTGTACTAGGGTAAGTTTTAGTTGCTGGGGCAAGAAATTTCTCAAGCGACTCAAACAGTGAATGGAGGAACAGATTTTTTTTTATCGTTTCTTTAACTTGAAAATTCCAACTTAGATTATTATCAAAAAAGAAGCCAAGATTTTTTACGACAGATGAATAAGGGATTAGCGTGTTGTTAAGACACTATGTCAAAAAGTTGGATATGAAACAGAATGCTATGATCATCCGGAGAAATCTAAATACTGCCCGTGTCTCACGTCCTGAGCCGAGAGCTCCCTAGTGCTTATAACCACGCCTCTTAGGTCTGCTCGGATCGTCAAGGCAGTTACAGCGTGCGGCACGGTAGCATATTACATGTGCTGAAAACATTATCCTATGCCATTGCAGGGGTCTTTACTGTTTGTAATACTCTAATCGTGGTTACCCCTATCGCTATTATCTCTGATGGCGATTTCCGAAATAATAATAATAATAATAATAATAATAATAATAATAATAATAATAATAATAATAATAATAATAATATATTATTACTGAATATGCGTAATAATAATATGTTTAATGAACATCTAAAACGGAAAATAATACTTATCACTTTCATCACTGGATTCTCTGCGTATGTGTTCACTAAAATAAAATACCGAAAAAACAAAATGCAGAAGTACAGTAGAAATGAGACTACAACTTTCCGCCATAAAACCAGATTACAGGCTTAAAAAGCAAATGCATTCGTCCCACTGAACAGAATTATTGAGATACTAGTTTTCACTTTGTCTGTTAATTATATTAAGTACTAATAAAATATTACAAGGATTCCGCAGTTACACTTTAGATTAAAAGGGGTTTCGTGGAGGAAACAGTTTGAGAAACACTGCCATAGAGGAAAGAGTTTACGGATGTGTACACATAACAACCGCAATCGCGATTAGGTCGATAATCTCGAGTAGAGACTGTAGTCTACCACTGGTATTAGTGTTTAAATACAGGAATTGATGAGAAGGACATAATTTGTTTTGTGAGGGGATAGCCTATACATTCGCTTGTCCATGCCTGATCTTGCTCCATAGCTGACGACAGAAATCCTGAAAAGGCCGATGTGTTGAACGTAGGGTAGTAGGCACATGCGGTAACCAGGACCTCCCACTCTCCCCCTCTGCTTCTCGCCCCGCAAAGAAACAGCTCAGGAAGTGAGACACGGGCACATTAAGAATATAATATATTAACAGAGATAAAAATGATGGTGGATATTACTTCATTATGACAGGATTTTGCTCGAACATGACAATAGTACAATATTGCCTGTAATGTGTGTAGACTGAGGAATACTGCGACTTGTTACGAATTCAGAATACAGCAGTTCTTCAGCGTCCGTTGTGCCCCGAGTTCTTGAACGATCCACAACTAATTCCCCAGAGATGCCGGGAGTAGGAGAACCTGCAATATCCAATTCTGAGTGCTGAGGCCGAGTACTATATTAGATAATGACTCTCCGTCATCGAAAATTCATTAGATCGGCATCTTGTTAAACAGAGCTAAGCTAATTTCCCTTGGTTGCACCATCTTCGGATCATTGGAAGAGATTAATCAGACATTCCAAGAACTAAATGCCTCTCCTTCCAACAGGAAAAATAAGAAAAATGCTCCGGAACAATTAAATTCCACACATTTTTCATCGAATGCTATTCCGCAGTTCATTATTGAACCTTGGCTCTCGGTTTTATGTAATAACAAGTTGTAAGGAACACTTCATCTTACAGGGAATCGTAATTCACTATTTGACGTCAGTTTTCATATTTGTTTACATTCACTCACTTGAGATGCGTTTGGAAATTAAGGTCAGGTCATAAAATAAAAACAGTGTTATAAAGATTACACATACTTTCTCGTCCAATGGAATTTCGCCCAATAGGTTACTGAATGGACGGTAACTTCGTCCAATGTTCAGTGTTGCTAATAGCTTTTCTTCTGTCAACGACAGTCTGTGCAATAATTATCATATATCCAGCAGGACTTACGTTCAGTTATATTACATCCAACAGGTATTTGGTCCCAAAGACTACTTTTGTCCATCAGCTTAAAGTAAAACTGGACAAAATGTCATGTCGAAGTCTTCATGCCAGAAGGGCGTATCAACAAAATTACAATATTATAGTCGCGACGCTGTTATTCCCGGCGTGACTCCTCCTCTTTGCTTAAGTCTTAGGAAGTGAAGGTTCTATAAAGTCTATGTAGGTAGTATCGTTCGCCATTTTTGTTCTTTCGTTGCCGAGCTACCAGATGAGGAATCTATTTGTCGTACCGTTAAACATTATCATGTCGTAGCTCCTATGATAATAAATCAAACGCACTGTAATTCAGCAAAAATTTGTGCGGCAAATAACGTCCTCGTGTGCTTTCTGCGAACGCCAACGAAAGAGTCAAAATGGCGGGCGATTATATTAAGTAATTATCGAGCCTTAGGAAGTGAATAACGTCTTCATCGGCGAATCACAAGACGCACACTTTTAAATGTAGCCGACCTGTAACGTGATTGGCTGCCGGAAATTAGAGAGACGGGACTATAACAATACCATCCCATCTCACCACCTCGTACTCATCCTCTTTCACAATAGCTCTCCCAAGACTCTGGAATTCGGTATCTGCTAGCATCAGGGACTGTCGAAATAAAATTCAATTCAAACTCAAACTTACTAGGCACTTGGTCACTAATTGAGACTGTTTCATGGCGAGAGCGTGTGTTCAGATTATAGTGGGAAGAAAAGTAAGTGAAGCGAAACGACAGGTACGAAGGAATAGAAGAGTTCAATATTTCGAAGAGAAAGGGAAGTGAATGTAAATTTCTTTGTGCGAGATCGTGCGTATTTGCTTGGTTTCCGCACAAAACCAATCCGCGGAAAGTCTAAAATTCCACATTCAGTATTCCCAACCTAACACACATAACAATTTCCCTCTTCTTACCGCTTAAGTGACATATTGATTTTACTGCTTTAGGCTTTTAACATATTATTTTTAGAGACGTTCAATATACTAATAATTATAAATAGGAAACTTACCACTGCAATTTCACCTAAATTGCACTGTTAATTATTGTTTTTAAATATTTGCAAAAATTAAGTAAACTCTACAACGTCACTAAAGTTACTGCATTCGTGATGCAAGTAACATTAAGGAAGCCGTGAAAAAATCAACAAGATTCAAGACTCATCATGGCGGCTACTTTGAACGAAGGAGATGTGGATCCATTCCATTCCATTTCTAAACATCTCCTTGACCGGCAAAATTAAACTTGCCGATGTTATTACTGCAATATGTTATATAAATAATATTGTTAAAATATTAAAATGGAAAATAAATCATTACATAACCTTACCGTTTGTTTTAAGTTCGCATTTATAGACTGGGGGAAAAAAAAGATAGACGTATATCACGGCCTGCTGGAGTATAGTAAACACAGAAAACATTTTAAAGCAACAATGTTGAAGATAGATCTTTTTGTTTTGCAAATTTGCCGTCATTGAACAGAAACCAAGATGGAGATTTCATTGCAACTAATTAGAAATTCCTCTTTCAGGTATGTAATAAACGATCTTCGCACAAAATAATGTACGATACACGAGCGGTATGATTTCTTCCAATTTCTTTCTTCAACTACGTTTCGCTTTTTCAAACTTTTCCTCGAACATGAAAACTTCAACATACCGCTCTTGTAACGCATATTACTATTTCTTATCTAGTTTAAGCCAACCTATTGTTTCCAGGTATGGGGTAATATGATCATATTTACGAACATTGCTTACAAAACGTACACACAAATTATGAGCACGTTGATATACATA
Source organism: Periplaneta americana (assembly GCF_040183065.1). Lineage (NCBI taxonomy): Eukaryota > Metazoa > Arthropoda > Insecta > Blattodea > Blattidae > Periplaneta > Periplaneta americana. Next base: position 16,283,108 of record NC_091130.1, read on the forward strand.
TATCCTAACATAATCTATAAGGTCCACTGCTGTGATTAGCATGTCTGACCGTAAAACGAGGGAGCTCGGGTTCAAATCCTAGTTGGGATAAGTCACCTGGTTAAGGTCTTTTTCCGGGGATTTCCCTCAACCCGTTAAGAACAAATGATGGGTAACTTTCGGCGCTGGATCCTGGAATCATTTCTCTGGCATTATCACCTTCATTTCACTCAGATCAACCATCGCAGTCGATAAAGCGGCGTAAAATAAGCAATTAAAAAGGCATCCGTAAGCAGTAAAATAATAATATCACGAATTCCGAAAAAATATCAGCTACGTTGCTCATACAATCTACTCCAAATAATACTAAAAGGAAAAAAAAGAAAAGAAAATCCCTCGATTTTCTGATGCTTTCCTAAAGAACACATTGCTGGATGATGTATCATTGCGTGGGGCAGAAACAAGAACATTACAACGAAGTGAAGAGAAGCGAACAGAAACATTTGAAATGTGGATATGGAGAAGGATGGAGCGTGTGAAATGGACAGAGTAAGAAACGAAGCTGTGTTGGAAAGAGTGGATGAAGAAAAAATGATACAGTGTAAGAAGAATCAGTAGGGACCAGTGGCGTAGCGTCAATATAAGCTAAAAAGCTCAGCTTCCCCAGTTAATAATAATTTCATAATAAACCTTCAGTCTATGGACAAAATTATTTATTAATTTTAATAGAATTTATATTTACGCGTTAAATATTGTGATGCGGCAGCTCAGGATGATTTGTGATACAGCAGTAAACACGAAGCCTGCACACACCAGCTTCTAAGCAGACTGGTTTCTTACACTCATTCTTCTGTGTAACCCACCCCGCAGATTTTCCATCCCTTTCTAACTAAACTACACTGGTCGTAAGGCTCGCAAGAAGCTAGCTTTGACATTGAAAATAAGTAGTTTCCGAGTTATCTCTTTTCGTCATTTGTGTTCAGTTGAAGTGTTAGTGTGCATTGTGGCTGATATAATAACTAACGAGTGAAATAACAGTTCCTGACACCAATTTACTTGCTGTCAATGAAGGACACAACCAAAAGACAGATTCATACTTTCGTACTGTATCTATTGACCGTTAATATTGTGATTACTCTATGACAGGGAGTGAGCTAATATTATACGTATACGTGTCTATTTGTTAGAGATATGTGTAAACCGTGAAATCATATTTTACTACGTACCATTTGAGGTCATGCCTTACTGGTGTTACTTACGAGGTTCCAACCAATCTTCGACTGCTGACTTGACATTGACTACAATTTATTTTAAGACTATGTTTTTGTAATACGTTTTCTCATATTGCATGAAAAAACAACTTGAATTAGCTTCCCCTGCTCAAAATTTCATGCTACGCCACTGGTAGGGACAAGTCTTGTCGGCACCTTTGATGTTGTTGGTACTAAATTCAAGCTCAGGAAGGTCTAGTTCTCAATGAATCCAACTATGTCGCTAGTATCAAACCACTATCAAAATATTAGTAGAATATTTATTTATTTATTTATTTATTTATTTATTTATTTATTTATTTATTTATTTATTTATTTATTTATTTTATTGGTCAGTAATACGAATAATCTTGTATGTACATTATCTATCATTAATATTATGTCGCTAGGAAGTGAAAATACTTACATCCATTGTTGACGTTCATGTTCGCACTTCACCGCAACGGACGCCATGATGTATTATGTTGTACTTGGATCAGTTTTACCAACATAAGCCTCAAACAGTGACTTGAACGTTAGCGTCAATTAGTGAATATTTTCATGATGATTGCATACGGACGTAATTATTATTATGGTTATATTGCCATTCCTTTGCCTCATGTCTTTAAAATTGTTGAAATATGAGTAATGAATGTTTTCAGTTAATATTAAATTATGCCAGCCCTGTCGTAGATGGAGATCCATCTGGTGGAGGTTCCAGATAATACGCCCGGTTTCGTGACATGCGCACTCAGAATTTGGCTTAGGTGTCTTTACCGTTTGTTCTCTATACTGTGAAATGATGCTGAAACTGATCAGAAAGAGGAAAAGAAATTGTTTGTGTCACTGATCGAGAAGAAACTGCCTACTGAAGGATCCACTGGAAGGAATGGTCAACGGGAGAAGAGTTTGGGGCAGAAGAAGATATCAGATGATAGACGACATTAAGATATATGGATCATATTCGGAGACTAAGAAGAAAGCAGAAAATAGGAAAGACTGGAGAATGCTGGGTTTGCAGTAAAAGACCTGCCCTTGAGGAGAACACTATGAATGAATGAATATCATTGCCACGAACAATTTCCTCAATTGGTCCCAACAAAATATCGTCTTAGCCTAGCCGTCCACTGGCACAGTGAACGGCCGAATATTTGTTAGGCCGTATACGACCGAATACCGGACGACCGGCAGAAGAGCCGATCGATCGTCCACTGGAGCCGACACTTCGGCCGTCAATTACCAGTTGTATGTCCTCGTGCTACATGCTTATACTTAATACATACATACATACATACATACATACATACATACATACATACATACAGACATACATACATACATACAGCCAACGGCGTGGCTCAGTCCGTAAGGCGCTTGCCTGCCGGTCTGAAGTTGCGCTCGGGCGCGGTTCGATCCCTGCTTGGGCTGATTACCTGGTTGGGTTTTTCCGAGGTTTTCCCCAACCGTAACTTGAATGCCAGGTAATCTATGGCGAATCCTCGGCTTATCTCGCCAAATACCATCTCGCTATCACCAATCTCATCGATGCTAAATAACCTCGTACTTGATACAGCGTCATTAAATAATCAACTTAAAAATTACATACATGCATACATACATACTGTACATACACACATACATACATACATACATACATACATACATACATACATACATACATACATACATACATACATACCGCCAACGGCGTGGCTCAGTCGGTAAGGCGCTTGCCTGCCGGTCTGAAGTTGCGCTCGGGCGCGGTTCGATCCCTGCTTGGGCTGATTACCTGGTTGGGTTTTTCCGAGGTTTTCCCCAACCGTAACTTGAATGCCAGGTAATCTATAGCGAATCCTCGGCTTATCTCGCCAAATACCATCTCGCTATCACCAATCTCGTCGACGCTAAATAACCTCGTACTTGATACAGCGTCATTAAATAATCAACTTAAAAATTACATACATGCATACATACATACTGTACATACATACATACATACATACATACATACATACATACATACATACATACATACCGCCAACGGCGTGGCTCAGTCGGTAAGGCGCTTGCCTGCCGGTCTGAAGTTGCGCTCGGGCGCGGTTCGATCCCTGCTTGGGCTGATTACCTGGTTGGGTTTTTCCGAGGTTTTCCCCAACCGTAACTTGAATGCCAGGTAATCTATAGCGAATCCTTGGCTTATCTCGCCAAATACCATCTCGCTATCACCAATCTCATCGATGCTAAATAACCTCGTACTTGATACAGCGTCATTAAATAATCAACTAAAAATTACATACATGCATACAACATACAAATGGCTTTTAAGGAAGGACGAAAATATAGGGTATATCCGATGCTTAGAGAAAGGTGCCGCCTGGGTAATTTTCATCATCTACGCCTACACAATAAACTTCTAGAGCATAGTGCTATGTTTTTCGATTACTATCGGATGAATGTTGACACATTTCAATAGCTATATTTTAAATGTAATTCGTCCATCAATCTCAAACTGGTCAAATTTCAGAGTTATACCACCTGAGAAACGTTTGTCAGTGATCTTAAGGTAAGTAGTACATGAATAATAATTTGTTAAGCCTTAAAGATTTTATTTCACTTGCTTAACGAAAAAAAAAAAAAAAAAGAAACACACAAGAACTAATTAATTTTTCGGCGTTCATGGCGAAATTTATGGAAACAGTCATCACATGTTGCCCTGTTCGGCCGAATGAGACCGGAAAATCCCATCTGAATTGGATCGAATCGGCATTCGGCAAACGACCGAACAGGACGAGTGTAATGGACGCGCGCCAATGCATTCTCTTGTTGTGGGATCATTCGGCCGTGTACGACCGTAAACGGCCGAGTTGTTATTCGGCCGAATTCGGTTCCAGTGGACGGCCAGCCTAATACATCTTGATTACACAACTTTTAACACTGTATCACTTCGGAATATGCATAATACGTAAGACAAAACATAAGAATATAACACAAACACAAGAACACAAAAAATACATCACACTAACATACGAAAACAAAAACAAACACAAAATTGGAACCTCATTCAAGAAATTAAATTACAACATCGCATACAGAACAAATAACACTCTACAAAAACATCTCAACACACAAACAACACAAACAAACAAATACAACCACACAGGCGTATACAAACTCAAATGTAACATCTGCAACAACTTCTATATAGGACACACAGGCAGATCGTTTCAAACACGTTACAAAGAACACATCACAGCCATAACAAAATTACAAAACACCTCCACATATGCAGAACACATCACAAATGCTAACCACACCCACAGAGACATCAACACAGACATGGAAATACTGCACATCCAACCAAAAAGCCAGAAACTCAACACACTAGAACAATATGAAATATACAGACACACGCAAACACACCCCAACGAAATTCTCAACACACAACTCAACTTCAAAACACACACAATCTTTGACTCTACACTATACCACAGGAACACACTCTCACAGGAAACAGAACAAGTGGCGCCAAGACCAACTACGACCAGTTCTGAAGATGACCCATAAATAGGTCGAAACATGTAAATGAGGTACGTTGAAATTTAACACAGGAAAGTCTTACCATACATATTCCGAAATATCGTCTTTTATTTCTTAGGCGTATACAAAAGTGGAGTACGGTATTTTAATATTAAAGGTATAATTTTCACTCTTTTTTCCTTTAGTATCACCACTACGAGTACTCAATTTTTAAATCTAAAACACGGGTATAGGCATAAACCCCCTCCTCCCCCTAAACGACGCCGCTGAACAGAAATGTTTTGTTGACGCAATTACAACATTATATTAGCTTATCTAGTGTGTCTACAAATTTTAGTTTACATCCCAACATAAAATTTCACGAAATCCCATTGAAATGAGGACAGTCAAGAAGAACACAATGGGTGTTGCACAAACGATACGCGGTATCACAAACCATTGTGTGGGGCTACTACACATTTTGTATCGATGGGGGGGGGGGGGGGTTTGCATAGTATGCGCGCACATCCCACGGTCAGGTGGCGCAGGTATGCTGTGCGGTTCACCAGGAGCGAGCGGTTGCGTCCGTCTATTGTCGTGACGTCACACAAATCCTCTGCTAGGAGCTTATTTCTACCGCTGCAACACAAGGGATGGGACTAGAGATGGGGTAAAACGTGATTTTTCACTCACCGGTGAAGCAGTGACAGCTCATTTTCGATCACGGTGATTTTACTCAGTGATCCAGCGATTAGAGGTGATTTCCAGTTGCCAGTGATGACGAGAGACCGGATCAGCTGATCACTAGTAGAGCAGTGATCTAGTGAGTGGGGGCGATTGGGAGTGATTTCTCACTACGAAGTGCGAGCAATAAACTGTTTTGAATTATTGGCGAATGTGATTATGATCGTAGAAGCATTAATGTTAAAAGAATGAAAGGAATAAGATAGGCTATTATGAGTGCATTGAGAGTGCAGAGAAAAAACAGAACTAACTCAGAAGAAATATATTATGGTGAAATCAGACACATTAGTTGGGATTATTTGCGGATTTTAAAAATAAGAATATCTAACTTAAATACCGGTATTGTGTAATTTTCATTTGGCTGTGTGTAAAATAAAGGTGATAAACTGATAAATGTGGTTGAACAAAGTGATATTTGTAGGCCTGCATTGTTACATCAACCTTAATAATATAGCCTCTCCCTTCTTTTTATTCACACATTCCACAGTTATAGTTTGGTTAAACTACTACAATATATGGTAATATTAGTGGTAATTCTCCAGGAAAGCTATATCTAAGAAGGCAAAATATTCTTTAGCTTAACTGGCTTCTGTGATATAGGTCTATAGATATAATGATAAACAAGTGACTTTAGTTTGCAGGTACAAATGCTTTCAAAATATAAATCGTTTTATGCTTGCCAGTATATTCTAACGCACTGTTTTAGCCCAACTTTTTTTTCGTTATTTAACGATGCTGTATCAACTACTTGGTTATTTAGTGTCGATGGAATTGGTGATGAGATGGTATGTGGCGAGATGAGGTCAAGGATTCGTCATAGGTTACCTGACATTCGCTTTACGTTTGAAAAAATCTGGGAATCATTCCAAGTGTGAATCGAACCTACACCCTACCGCAACTCCAGCAAGCAAACGCGCTACTGCCTGAGCTACGGCGGTGACCATTTTCTTGTTACTAGGTCTAATTAATTTTTTCTTGAATGAAAAAAAAATCCGATTTTTTAATTGCGCTTCTGTAATTTCACCAAGCTGACTAGTGAAATTTTTGCCTCACTAGTGACCAACACAACATTTTTAAAGCCCCGCTAAACCGCTAATTACCAACATAACATGAGAGGTGTCCAGGACGAATTAATAGAGAAATGGTCATATCTCTAGTATTGCGTCATGGACCTCTAGAGTGTTACATTTGAAACAAGTAGGGGGCAGAAGGGCTATAACAGTGCATTAGAGTATAACTATTGAACTACTTTTATGTTGAAAGTTCTTAAAAATCTACCAAAGAAAGTTATGCCATATCACTAAGTTGTTCAACTGAAATTTCAATACTTTCTTTCATCACAAACCATTACAAGCTTACAAAGAACAAAAATCCATGTAATGTCAAGCAGTTCAAAAATTGCTCAACAGGTGTCAGAAGACTGCAATGTAAGACATGTTGAAATCACTGAGGAAATAATGATTCGTTACAGCTGTTTCTGGTGCAATGAGTAAATCACTGCTTGATCACTGTTTCACTGGTTAATGAACAGTTCACTCACTGGAGTGAAAGTGATTTTCTAATCACCGGTGAAAAATCGCTGCTAGTGATTTTTTCTTCCATCTCTAGATGGGACCAGCGGTCAAAGGATCGTTCACCTTCACAAAAGGCGTCAGTTGTGTAAAGTCCTGTGGGTAAAAGGAGTGACAAGTTGTGATAAGCAAACTCAATTAGCTAGATCCTGCACAAAAGGGAATTTGAAAACAGTCGAGATTTGACTCTTTGGACAATTACTGCTTGTTACCAAGCAACCCGCTTTACTTATATAAAGGGAACCAAGTCCAAAATGCCTTTAAAGTCATGCAAAGAGAAAGGAAGAAGGCAGGAAAGGTGGATAGAAAGAAAGAAACAAATAAAGAGAGAAATAAAGAAGAAAGAAGGAGGAAAGGAAAGAAAGAAACAAATTAAAAGAGAGATAAAGAAGAAAGAAGGGAGGAAAGAAAGAAATAAACAAATGAAGAGAGAAATAAAGAAGAAAGAAGGGAGGAAAGAAAGAAATAAACAAATGAAGAGAGAAATAAAGAAGGAAGAAGGAGGGAAAGAAAGAAAGAAACAAATAAAAGGAAAAATAAAGAAGAAAGAAGGAGGGAAAGAAAGGAAGAAAGAAAGAAAGGGAGAAAGAAAGAAAGAAAGGGAGAAATAAAGAAGAAAGAAGGAGGGAAAGAAAGAAAGAAACAAAGAGAAAAATAAAGAAGAAAGAAGGAGGGAAAGAAGGAAAGAAAGAAAGAAAGAAAGAAAGAAAGGGAGAAATAAAGAAGAAAGAAGGGAGGAAAGAAAGAAATAAACAAATGAAGAGAGAAATAAAGAAGGAAGAAGGGAGGAAAGAAATAAACAAATGAAGAGAGAAATAAAGAAGGAAGAAGGGAGGAAAGAAAGGAAGAAAGAAAGAAGGAAAGGGAGAAATAAAGAAGAAAGAAGGAGGGAAAGAAAGAAAGAAACAAATGCAGAGAGAAATAAAGAAGAAAGAAGGGAAAGAAAGAAACAAATAAAGGGAGAAATAAAAAAGAAAGGAGGGAAGGAAAGAAGCAAACAAATAGAGAATAAAAGAAGAAAGAAGGAGGGAAAGAAAGAAACAAACAAATAAAGGGAGAAAAAAGAAGAAAGAGGGAGGGAAAGAAAGAAACAAACAAATAAAGAGAGAAAAAAGAAGAAAGAAGGAGGAAAAGAGAAAAACAAACAAAGGGAGAAAAAAGAATGAAGGAGGGAAATAGAGAAGCTAACAAAAATAGAGAGAGAAAAGAAGAAAGAAGGAGGGAAAGAAAGAAACAAATAAAGGGAGAAAAAAAGAAAGAAGCAAACAAATAAAGTGAGAAGAAAAGAAGAGAGAAGGAGGGAAAGAAAGAAACAAAGCGAGAAAAAAATGAAAGGAGGAAAAGAAAGAAGGAAAGAAATAAAGAGAGAAAAAGAAGAAAAAAGGAGGGAAAGAAAGAAGCAAACAAAGAGAGAAAAAAGAAAGAAGGAGAGATGGAAGAAAATAAATAAATAAATAAAGAGAGAAAGAAAGAAGGGAGGGAAGGAAGGAAATAAAGAAACAAAGACAAACAGAAAGAATGAAAGAAGGACGTGGGAATTCTGGATGAAAGTGGTAACAACAATGTTAGTAACAATATTTAGTGCCAAGAATTATAATTGCACAATTGGTCAACACTGCACAACATAGAATATCTTGGTAGTTTGTTGTAACAGGACGTGTTCATCATTGTAACTTGCAAGTAAAGAAGTAATGAATAAACGATAAATAAATTATTGCGAAGTCATGAAGTAATATAAAGCAACACATAATGTACAGTACACAATTCATACATCGCAGGAGGACAATTGAAATTAAATATTAAAAAAAAAAAAAGAGAGAGAGAGAGCGTTGGTTTGAACCAAAAAATTTCGTGTCCATTTTCATCCAGGACTCTCACGAAGCAGTCGGTGTGCGCGCGTATCTTGTCCTTGTATCTTTAAAAAACAAATGGATTCCTGTGTTGAAGGATATCGGAGTCTGTTCCTTTCTTTAAAGAAGTGTGCTTGCAGTTTTCGTTGTGCTGACACGGTTTCCTATTTCGGGCAGTCGATTTACTCCAGATGAAGGATGGGAGTGAATGTGCTTCTCTCCGATATATGACACATTGCGGGGTTGCAAGTTTTATGGAACAGCATCCTTGTGAACGTGAGCCACAAGAAAAATATAAAGTATACAGGGGAATGTAAATCGCATACACACTCTTACTGCAACGAACAACATCTTTCAAGACAATTTATATAAAATCGATTTCGTTTCGTTCTATTGAAAGAGATACCCAACCAGGAATGCCATTATATATTTCTCGTATGGCTTCCACAGACAACTAGTATAGGCTTTAACAATTATCTTACTAACCACCTCGAAGCTCTCACTGTTGCAACATTTCTTTGAGAAGACAGACGCTGTCAGGATGGAACTATCCATCTCATCAAGAGACTCTTAGTCTTTGTTTTCTTCTTCTTTTTTTAAGTAGGTTATTTTTACGATGCTGTATCAACATCTTAGGTTAATTAGCGTCTGAATGAGATGAAGGTGATAATGCCGGTGAAATGAGTCTGGGTCCAGCACCGAAAGTTACCCAGCATTTGCTCATAGGGAAAAGCCCTAGAAAAACCTCAACCAAGTAACTTGTCCCGACCGGGAATCGAAACCGGGCCACCTGGTTTCGCGGCCAGACGCGCTGTTACTCCAGAGGTGTGAACGTTTTGTTCTTCTTAGTATTATATTATAGAGGTAGTAGTGTAATATACGAAGTCAATTAGAAAGCGGGAATAAAATTCGATGCTCATTTTGAAAGCTTTAAGGAAATAATAATTTTGAATTTCACTCCCATTTTCATATTTAGGATTATAATATACATTAAAGGAAACCACTTGTTAACGTCCACTCTCATAACACACGCTTTAGAATTGATATAGATACTTCATTTATGAAATTAATTTAAAACGGTAACAAAAATATTGATACAAAACTGTACAATTTGTTGGCTGGTGTTGTTAAAAATAATAAATGTAAGAGATCTTTTAACTAAGTTAATTAATTCTGAATTGTATAAACAGTGTATAATAATAATAATAATAATAATAATAATAATAATAATAATAATAATAATAATAATAATAATAATAATAATAATAATGTCTTTATTTATACTGGCAGAGTTAAGGCCATAGGGTCTTCTCTTATACTCTACCAGGTCACAAATTATACAAGCAGTTAAAATTTAACAAAAAGTTAAAGAACAGAATACTAACATATAATAATAATAATAATAATAATAATAATAATAATAATAATAATAATAATAATAGCATAATAAAATCGACACTAAACAACATGAAAATAATGCCATAGGTAATAGAAAAAAAAGGAAGTAAAATACATTGGAATATAGTGAAAGCAACTCATTTAGTACAAATGGTTAATATGGAAAAACGTAAGGAAGAATATATCGAAATGAAATGTAATAAAATAATAATAAAGGAAAGAAAAGAAATACGAAAATTAAATAAAATTCACAATAAAAAGGCTATGATAATAAATTCATCGGCTGATAAAGAGAACAATATGGGGAAAGGAAGGAAAAAGAAATATATAGCCTACATTTTTACAAAACTATGGCAGAGAAAAGGGATTGTAACTGAAAGGAATCTAATTCAAAAAGTACAATTTTAATTTATTTTTTAAACTAGACAATGTCCGACAGTCTCTGATATGTGGGAGAGTTCCAGAGATGAGCTGCAGAGACGGTGAAAGATGAAGAGTAGAAGTATGTTCTGTGTTTAGGAATGGAGAGTGTGATATGGTGTTGTGAGCGTGTATCTATTTCGTGATATGAGGACAAATGTTGAAAACGAGAAGCTAGGTAGCTAGGGTTAGAGGTTTGAAGAATATTGAAGAGTAAAGTGAGAGAGTGAATAGTTCTTCGCTCTTTGAGATGGCCCCAAGACAGCATATTTAGTGAAGGTGTGATACGATCAGATCTACGGACGTTGCAAATAAATCGAACGCATGCATTATAAACACGCTGTAGTCTGTCTGTCAGTCTCATGTTAAGGTCAGTGTAGAGAGTGTCACAATAATCAAAATGAGGCATCAAGAGCGACTGCACTAAATTCTTCTTGAGAAACAACGCAAGGAAAATTCGGATTATTTTTAGTGTGTGAATGTGTATCTAAATTTGAAGAAAAAATAGATGAATATTTCTTTTGATATATCTGTAGAAATATGAAAACACTAACTTAATATATTACTATGTTTCATATTGTACCTAAGTTTAACTTAAATCCCATATCAACATCAAAACTACCATTACAAATCACTTAGAAAGCATATGCTTAACATAGGTATAAAGACACAATTGAACCACAGCAATTAAAGGGTTAACCAACTTGTCAAATGCGGATTCGATCCCGGCTCATGTCGATGGGATTTTAAGTGTTTATATTTAAATGCGACAGGCTCATGTCAGTAGATTTACTTGCATGTAAAAGAACTCCAGCGGAACAAAACTTCGGCACACCGGCGACGCTGATATAACCTCGGTAGTTGCGAGCGTCGTTAAATAAACCATAATTTAATTTAACTTGCTAAATGAGTATCATCTTCTAGTTTAAACTATGCCTGTTCCAAGTATCCTTTTTTTGTTCATGAAAGTACATGACAAAAAGATCTTGCAGCAACCAACATTTTCTTAGTTCCACTTTTCATATTTCATGTATTTGTATTATTATATTACTTCATTACTAATTTTAACTACAACTCTAAAGTACTTTATGTGCAATAGGGTTATTCGTAATTGTAGGAGATTCAATAATAATAATAATAATAATAATAATAATAATAATAATAATACTCGATCACAACGTGATAACACGCTATAAATTCCACTCCACACACCATCTCTGTATTCCTCATCTTTAACTGTTGCTACCTCTCGTCACTGGAACTCTCTCCCGCCTGAAGTCAAGGGCTGCCGAACATTGAAATCTTTCAATTCCAAGTTAGAAAATTATCTTATAACGAGTTGCCAAACTAACTTACTGTTATGACAAGTGTTGTATTGCATGTTTCCACGTATTTACATTTTTTTATGTTCTAGTGATATTTAACTTATTTTATCTTTTTTTTTATATTTTCCGATAATGGTGTAGACAATCTATAATGTGATAACTTGAGCTATATATAATCATAACTTTCCTTACTGAGTTCCTAAAAATAATATATTCATTGTATGCTTTGTATTTCACTATTTTATTACTATTATTATTATTATTATTATTATTATTATTATTATTATTATTATTATCATCATCAATAATTATCTTATTTTTTACATTTTCTTTGTCTCATTTATTTTGACCTGCTGTTCACATTTTATTACGATTTTTCCTTTCTTTCTCTATGTTATATATTATGTCTGATTACTACTCATTTGTTGTTTACTTTACATTATTATTATCTTATTCAGTTTTGTGTGTAAAATTGTAGTGTATTTTGTAAATTTGTAGTGTTTTTTGTAACGCAGTTTTACTCCTGGTTGAGTGTTAGAGAAGGTCGTATGGCCTTAACTCTGCCAGGTTAAATAAAAACATTATTATTATTACTATTATTATTATTATTATTATTATTATTATTATTATTATTATTATTATTATTATTATCACTCTATTCAATTGCCATTGCCATTATTTTTAATTATCTCACTGAACTAATTTTAATAATTATTATTTGTGCTATTTATTTTGTTGCATTTGGTCAATTGATTAATGTAGACTATTATATTGATTGTATTTCATCTCACTGCCATTTCTATCATTCATTCTCATCATCATTTGTTGTTTTGTTTGTATCTTGTGCTAAACTGTAATTGGCCTTGTGCTGTTGTTTCGCACATAAATAAATAAATAAATAAATAAATTATTATTATTATTATTATTATTATTATTATTATTATTATTATTACATATACTTGGACGTAAAAGTTTGTATAATACAACAATATGTATCAGCAAACAAAATAACAAATATGATAAGGTTACAATAATATGTGCTTGAAATTAATTACATTCCTTACTACATATTACGGGGTATTTGGATTTCACCTTGTTGCATCATTTATTCTTATAACCAGGCTATACGTATTGTCTCCCGTCTGAGTTCATAAACAATAAAAGTAACGCCCTCATCTATCAGGGCTCTACTAGTCAATGACGAGTAATAATATAAAGGGCTTAAAATAAAATACTTATCCTCACCCTAACCTAAGGGAAAAAGTAGAGAACTTTGTTCAACAGGGGAAAATGTTGTTGTAGATTGGTGTGATTGAAAAATGCTGTTCTTAGAAATCCGATTTTCGTTTTGTTTATTGAACAGAGCTTTTACAACTCAAGTGTTTTTGTCATAAATTGTACACAATCAGGACTCCTGGAAATATTTTTAAACTTGTAAGAGGGGAAGAAATTGGAACTGAGTTGCATAAAATGCTGGCAGCCGAGGTTACAGCAATAGGATTACTGGAACTTAGACTTACGTGATGCATTTGGAAAAGCAGATTACATTTTGAGGTTTGTGAAGGAGACACGTTATGCGCTGTCAATACTGGAACTGCGAAGAAGACTGGCAACAGCAGAGTCAGGTAAGTTGCTGCGAGTTCAGCTAATGTATCCATATTTATCCTCAGTCTATACAGACACATTGCTGGGTAATTATTAGATATAACTGTCCCTGTGTTTAAATAATAGTCTACACTAGTAATTTCAAACTGGGGGCTGCTGACCTCTGGGAGGTTAAATAACAGCTGTTAATTGGGGGCCGCGAACATAATAATAATACTTACTTACTGGCTTTTAAGGAACCCGCAGGTTCATTGCCGCCCTCACATAAGCCCGCCATAGATCCCTATCCTGTGCAAGATTAATGCAGTATCTATCATGATATCCCACTTCCCTCAAATCCATTTTAATATTATCCTCCCATCTACGTCTCGGCCTCCCCAAAGGTCTTTTTTCCTCCGGCCTCCCAACTAACACTCTATATGCATTTCTGGATTCGCCCATACGTGCTACATGCCCTGCCCATCTCAAACGTCTGGATTTAATGTTCCTAATTATGTCAGGTGAAGAATACAATGCGTGCAGTTCTGCGTTGTGTAACTTTCTCCATTCTCCTGTAACTTCATCCCTCTTAGCCCAAAATATTTTCCTTAGAACCTTATTCTCAAACATACTTAATCTCTGTTCCTCTCTCAAAGTGAAAGTCCAAGTTTCAGAACCATAAAGAACAACCGGTAATATAACGGTTTTAAAAATTCTAACTTTCAGATTTTTTGATAGCAGACTGGATGATAAAAGCTTCTCAACCGAATAATAACAGGCATTTCCTATATTTATTTTACGTTTAATTTCTTCCGAGTGACATTTATATTTGTTACTATTGCTCCAAGATATTTGAATTTTTCACCTTTTCGAAGAATAAATCTCCCATTTTTATATTTCCATTTCGTACAATATTCTGGTCACGAGACATAATCATATATTTTGTCTTTTCGGGATTTTCTTCCAAAACTATCGCCATAATAATAATAATAATAATAATAATAATAATAATAATAATAATAATAATAATAATAATAATAATAATAACAATACTAATAATAATAATAATAATAATAATAATACTTACTTACAAATGGCTTTTTTTAAGGAACCCGAAGGTTCATTGCCGCCCTCACATAAGCCCGCCATCGGTCCCTATCCTGTGCAAGATTAATCCAGTCTCTATCATCATATCCCACCTCCCTCAAATCCATATTAATATTATCCTCCTATCTACGTCTCGGCCTCCCAAAGGTTTTTTCCCTCCGGTCTCCCAACTAACACTCTATATGCATTTCTGGATTCGCCCATACGTGCTACATGCCCTGCCCATCTCAAACGTCTGGATTTAATGTTCCTAATTATATCAGGTGAAGAATACAGTGCGTGCAGTTCTGCGTTGTGCAACTTTCTCCATTCTCCTGTAACTTCATCCCTCTTAGCCCCAAATATTTTCCTAAGCACCTTATTCTCAAACACTCTTAACCTATGTTCCTCTCTCAGAGTGAGAGTCCAAGTTTCACAACCATACAGAACAACCGGTAATATAACTGTTTTATAAATTCTAACTTTCAGATTTTTTGACAGCAGTCTAGATGATAAAAGCTTCTCAACAGAATAATAGCAGGCATTTCCCATATTTATTCTGCGTTTAATTTCCTCCCGAGTGTCATTTATATTTGTTACTGTTGCTCCAAGATATTTGAATTTTTCCACCCCTTCGAAGGATAAATCTCCAATTTTTATATTTCCATTTCGTACAATATAATAATAATAATAATAATAATAATAATAATAATAATAATAATAATAATAGATATAGTTATCAATCCATAAGAAAATATTTCCTTGGGGCCACAGTTCTTGTTGGGGTGAGGATAAGCTCTGCCAGCACTTGGATTCTAGACCTGCCGTTGACGGGTGATCATTACCACTCAACCCCTTCTAGTAGGTGCGATTAAAAATATCACGTGCGATGACTGAACATTTTTCGAGAAAAAATCGCAGTGAATCTGAAAGTGACTCTATATCCGCCTAGTCGTGTACAAGATAAAAATCTCACTATGACAGGAAATGTTTTTAGAACGTTTATTAGTGCATTAATTTCATGACGCCACATTACTTCGTTATTCTTTTCGACTTTCTTCGTGACTGAATAGATAGCTACTGTCTTTATTTTTCATAAATTCATATTGGTGTGTCAGAGATTTAAACGAGATTTTCCGACATATAAATTCGTCACCCTATTCGATCGTCTAAGGCAGCCGTGCCGAAAATGTGATCGTGCGCCGAGCCACTGTGTAACCTGCAACGTGCATAGCAGCTATGGAGGGAGGCGGACACCCGAAGGGGAAGTGAAGCAACTGCCTGACTTATTAACGGATTTTAATTTTCCTTACGTCAAGCACTTAAATATAATTTTATACAGTACAAGGCTACAAACTAATGTTTAGTACGTGTAACGAAGAAATAAATGAATAAGAAAACAAAGAACACATTATCACAACCTAAAATTAACTGTCTTCGGAATGTCTCGGCGACAGAGTTTCAAAATCAGGAATTATGTCACTTACTACCAGTCGTAGTTGATCACGAAGGGATTTGTCTGTCAGTCGTGATCTAAATTTGGTTTTTACTATTTTCATTGTTAAAAATAATTTTTCATAAAAGTAAGTTGTAGCGAACATGGGTTCAAGAGAGCAAGCGAAAGAACGGAGCTTCGGATATTTATTTTTTGGCAAAGATTTGAAAAGTTCAACATTTGTCAGGTCCTTACATCTAGCTTTCATTTGACATCACATAGTAAATCTGTGAGTTCAAATTGAAGATCTAACCGCATTATTCATACATCTGCTGAAAAAGAATAGGCATACAGAGATAATAATAATAATAATAATAATAATAATAATAATAATAATAATAACACAACCTTTTAATGTTTCATGAGTAACATGTAGTATAATGCTGTTTTATGTTATACAACCGTTTTCCTCGTACTTGAGAACAACTCATACATTTAATATTCTCATCATATTGACAGCAAAAAAATGCGACCTCTCATCCTACTTGAAACTTCGTTTTTGTAGAGGTACATGGTTTCGAGAGAGACATTGTGACGATACGCCACTCGCAGGTCAGAGACAAATACAATTGGAACGGAGTTTAACTCCAGTGAGTGAGAGGGTGGGGATTGGAGAAGGTTGTTATTGTTATGTTTTATTTAACGACGCTCGCAACTGCAGAGGTTATATCAGCGTCGCCGGATGTGCCGGAATTTTGTCCCGCAGGAGTTCTTTTACATGCCAGTAAATCTACTGACATGAGCCTGTCGCATTTAAGCACACTTAAATGCCATCGACCTGGCCCGGGATCGAACCCGCAACCTTAGGCAAAGAATGCCAGCGCTATACCAACTCGCCAACCAGGTCGACCTTGGAGAAGGTGGGAAGGAAGAGAAATGCATAGCTATCATTGCGAGCCACAATGTGCTCATGAGTCACATTTTCGCCACGGCTGTTCTAAAGGAAGATTGTGTTTAACAGAATGAGTTTAATGAGTAGACGTAAAAGATTACTTAAATGCCTTTGATTGAGGAGATGGAAGACGACGAAATAGCCTACTTCTCCATACGTATGGGATGAAAAGAGCCAAAAAAAACACCGCCTGCTTGAGCTCAATAATGAAGAGAGACTGTATGAAAAATTTAAATAACTTAATTAATAACTTAATTTTCCAACTTTATTGACAAACTCAGCCCATATATTGTCCTTGACCTTTTGATCCTTGTAGGACGCATGTGACAGCTGCCACAGTGAGGGATGATTCGCCACTTACTCGAGAAGAATTTCATCATCCGCGTCAGAAAACGAAGGAGCTATGATACACGTCTTTCTCACAATAAACGTTAGCGACTATATTCAACCTTTTCCTGAACGACTATTCAAGACGTACGATTATCGTTGCACGATCATCGTTGAACAATCATCGCGATAGTCGCACCGAGGATAACGTACCTTTAACCCTTGAATTGACAAAGTACCCTATAGGATACAACAGATTAATAGGCTATATGCTATAATTTTAATAGAACAATAGAAAAAATTGGTAGAAAAATTAAAATTTCACAATACTATAATACATAAAAATATGGACATTGCGATAATTGTTTTCTTTACGGTCCGACAAGGTTTAATAAACTAGTGTGAGAAATGAAGTTTTGCCAAGTTAAGGGTTAAAGCTTGACCAGCAGAACGAAAATAATTTTGTGCGAGATCGTGCGTATTTGCTTGTTTTCCGCACAGAACCAATACGCGGTAAGTGTGAAATACCACATTCAGTATTCCCAACGTAACACACATAACAATTTCCCTCTTCTTACCGCTTAAGCGCGACATCCATTTTACTGCTTTAGGCTTTTAACATATTATTTTTAGAGACGTTTAACATAGTAATAATTATAAATTGCAAACTTACCACTGCAATTTCGTCTAAATTACAATGTTAATTATTGTTTTTAAATATTTGCAAAAATTAAGTAAAGTTTACTACTCCACGAAACTTATTGCATTCCTGATACAAGTAACATTAAGGAAGCCGTGAAAAAATCAACGAGATTCCAGATGCCGATGTTATTACTGCAATATGTTATATAAATAATATTGTTAAAATATTAAAATGAAAAATAAATCATTACATAACCTTACCGTTTGTTTTAAGTTCGCATTTATAGACTGGGGGGGGGGAAGACAGACGTATATCACGGCCTGCTGGAGTAGAGTAAACACAGAAAACATTTTACAGCAACAATGTTGAAGAAAGATATTTTGGTGTTCCGAAGTTGGCGTCATTAAACAGAAACCAACATGGGGATTTCATTGCAACTAATTAGAAATTCGTCTTTCAGGTATGTAATAAACGATCTTTTCCTCGACCATGAAAACGTCAACATACCGCTCTTGTAACGTATATTACTATTGATGTTCCTGCAACTATAACACAAAGCAAAACCACAAAAATTGGCACCATATCGAATAGTATGAATCAGTTTGACTCCTTCCGCGGACCACAGAATTACGTCCGTCCTTCCTAGCACCGTACGAAATTCTGGTGCATATCTGGAGCTGGAAGGTGGTCATTTCGAATACCTATGATAACTGACCATACATTTTAACGTTCTCTGTTTGTATAAACGCCTGCCATGTCTGCTATTTTCTCCCAGAGAACTTTCCATGCATTGTGCAGAGGACAAGAATTCCAGCGTGTTGCAGGGTTGAGTACATCTCTTTACACACAAAGCATTATTTCTCTTAGCCAAGAACGTTCCCGGTGTAAACAAAGGCATGGAGAATTTGTCCGTAACTACGCAACGTAATCTGTTGACAAAACACGCACGTGCTTGATGTTACACCGTGTACATAAAATGAGGAAACATCTCGTCTTAAACACGATTACCAGATTTTTTTAAATAAAAGAAATAAGACACCCTTTTACAATATAACATTTCCGAATAAATTAGCCATATAAACTAAATTCAATTATTCTTATTTGAATTCTCATCTTAGAAAAAAAATAATTATATTATTTACTTTAAATGATAGCGCGTTTTCTCAACATAATGTATGTTAACCCTTGATTTGACTTGAGTGGACCAAAAAAGACACAAATTTAGAAATACTCTATACTCGGAAACACAAAATATTAATTTATAACGAATACACTGTTGGAAAAACTAGATTTTAAAGATGAGGAGGATACAATGATGCAAAAAATGTGGTTTTTGAAGACAATTTATTACTTCAAAATGCAGAAACTGAATGTTGGTAAAATTAATAATAATAATTAATGATCTCTCAAATAATCAAAATTAAAAATTATGCTATGTGTGACCGCCATTTGCCCGCACAACCATTTGTAGGCTTCTTCTCCATCGTCCAATAGCACTGGATATCTGTCTTTGATCTAGCCGGTCCCAACATTCAAGAAGGCGTTGTTTTAAATGTTCAATATTACGAATTCCTGTTTTGTAGTAAACTGCTTTTTGTAGTTGACTCCATACAAAATTGTCCATAGCACCGTTTCTCAATCTTTCTTGAAGTGGGGACCACTTTTTAAAGTCAGAACAGTTCCGCGAACCACCTTACTCTTGTTGTCTTCGAAAGCAAATTTATAATATTCGTAGCATATTTTAATGCCAGTATACTTATATTTTAAAACTGAATTAAGGTTCGGTAGTTTCGTCCTCTATTATGAATTCGGGTGGTCCCTGGCTGGATTACAGGCGCGGCGCCAGATGTGTAGGGAAAATGTCGCGAAACACCACGTATATAATGCTTTAAATCCCTATTTTGTTGCTGAGAGTAGAGTGGGAAGTCGATAGACGGGTAGAGTAATAAGTTTTCTTAAAATGTCTGTACTGGGAGAAAAAGTGAAATTCGATTGCTATGTGTAATTTCCAAACTCTGATATTTTAAGCTACAGTGTGATACTGAATTTTTTCGAATTTTATTTTTTCTTCCGTCTTTTTTGAAGGACCACAAGGGCAAACCTCAAGAACCACAGGTGGTCCGCCGACCATAGTTTGAGAAACGCTGGTCCATAGGATTAAGATCTCGTTTGAAACTCCAGCGGAAACCATCAGAGAATCTGAGAAATGCAATCTTTCAGGAGGGATAGCATGTCCGTATCTTGCTAATCGATCGTTGTACAGTAAGGTCCGAAAGTCTTGTCACTCCCCCCCCCTCCTTGTTTGTATGTTGATATGCATCCATTTTGAACATGTCATAGCAGATGTGTGACGATGGTTGATACTTTACATTCCAGCTTGTTTAGTGATTCAGATCATCGGTATGGGTACCATTATTGTCGCTGCACAAAATGATGATCCGCCATGTCCTGTGTGAAATTTTTCGCAGCAAAGGCGGTGTGATCTCCCTGAATGCCTCTTTAACAGCTTACTTCAAATCTTCAATTGACTGGTATCGGTGTTTCGAGACATGCTGCTTAATTATCCTCCACAGGGAAAATCTTGTTTATCATTAAATGAACACTTTTCTTTTTGAATATTAATGAAAACTCCTAACTATTGTGCACACAAATAAAGGTTTCTGTACATAAGAAGCACACGTAATTCTAGCAAGACAAAATACTAAATGACGAAACCAGAAGCTGGAAACTATCTGTTCTCCAATTTAGGTTGGTTACATTCTTATCAGTATGATTGACGAAATAGGACAGCCAGCATATTTTGGTTCAAATGTGATTATTTTAACACAATCATGTTCTTACTAATGAAGGAGGAGTTGACTTTTCGCAAAAGATTGGCGATATAATATTGCAGCGCGTTCATAATGCCAGAATACGTTTCATTTGCAACATCCGCAAATACGACCACATTACACTTTCTCTTGAAACGCTCCAATGGGTAAGATTACAGGTCCGAAGATATATCCATTCACTAATTTTCCTATATCGCATTATCAATACTTCGTCTAACTATCTCTCGATGCGTTTTAATTTCTTATCCTCTTATCACAACATGGGCACTCGTTCTAAAAATGACCCTTTATTATCTATGCCTTGCCATAAAACAGCTCACTATTCTTCCTCTTTCACAGTATCAGCAATTCGTTTCTGGAACTCCCTATCCAGCTCCCTCAGGGACTGTCGAACGATATAGCAAATTTAAAAGTGAATTGATTAAACACGTCACCAGTATTCAGGTTTAATTCTCCTTTGTGTGTATATGTGTATATATGTAATTTTCCTCAGTGTTGTATAGTTATAATTTACATTTGAATTTGTTATTCTTGTAATTTGTAATATTGGTTCAGTTACAGCTTGCATATTCAATGAGTGTAACTTCTAGCCTTATATTATTTTGTAATTATTATTTAGTATGTTCGCATTATTTTACTCCACTTGTGCTTGTATGACTATTTAAATTTTTATTAGTGATCTTTAAATATTAGTCTGTAAAATTGTATCAGCTTCTTTTGTTTCTGGCGAAGTGGAAGAGAAGGCCTGATGGCCTTAACTTCGCCAGAATAAATAAATAGATATTATTATTATTATTATTATTATTATTATTATTATTATTATGTTATTATATACGCGTAAATTCGGAAGAAATCCAACTACTTTTACAGTGAGCGAGAGATTTATTTGAAAAACATTTCTGCGCTAAACTGGAGAATTTGTTACGGTAGCTTTCAACCGTGCCGTTACGGTTACGACCAAATTCAACTAAATACACAATGTAGCCAACATAAGGACATGACGTTGGTCTGTGGCGTCGTTAGAAGGAGAATTTTGTTTTTTTTTTTTCTCTCTCTCTCTCTCTACCTCCTTTGTTCTGAACCTTACTGAGAGATAGCACCACTGTTAGTGACGAGGTGTATTTGCGTGAATATTGCGAGTACTGGGTGTTCATTTCAAAGTGTGTCATGACGTCACTGTTGTTGGGTCACCGATTTGAAGCGAGTTTCAGCTTATATGTTAGAGAAGTTGCCTATTATTTAAGGCGTTCTTCAATCTGAACTTGAGAACGTGTACGGTATAACTTGAACGTCGTAGCAACAGATGGCGGTCTGTACGGTCTGTGTGCTACCATAACCGCTTTCGAACTGTGTTTTGTGCCGGCAAGTCGTACGCAGGGTATTTGTTCTCATCGGTTGCGTACGGTAACATTCCACAACACAAATCAAATGCTCCGTGTCCATGTTGACCGTCGAAGTTAATGTCAACAAATACGTAAGTAATCGTTTTAACCCTCTCCCCATATCCCGACAGTACGTATTTCCAAACATTTCACATTCCTGCCACTACCGGCGTTACCGTACGTATCGGTACGTACTCTTCAGAATGAACGCCGTACTTGCCAGGCAACTTCTCTGCCTCTTAGGTTATACACCTCTGCGGAAGTGTAGGAAGATTGAATTCTCTAGGCTCATCGACTAGCCACATGACGGCATACAGCGAGCCATGACACATTTTGAACTGAACACCCAGTAGATTACGTGGCTTAGATGAGGGGCTCGCTACAGGAACAGTTTTGCTGTGGCGCATGCGCGGATCTCTCATACAGTGGCAACGTGATCCTTACTTGACTTTATTTTCGTGTGTACATTCCAGATCAAATCGAGAAGATGCCTTCTTGCTCCGGTTACACATTTTTGCATATTATGCGAAGGTTAGGTTTGGTTAGTTTAGGTTTTTATTTTAACCAAGTCCGCGCATGCGCAGACAGCCAAGATGATCCTGTCGGTCATGGCCCTTATGATAGTTTTTGTTTCGTAATATTGATAAACGATAATATGATGAAAGCGGTAAATAATTTCATAGCCGCTAAAAGTTTTCTTCATAAAAGACGAGTTTTTTTTTCTCTAGACCACAAATAAAACGACATCGCGATCATAATTACGTACTTAACGCTTTGGTGAACATTAACCGGGAATTTACTTTCCTTCATTTGAATGATATTCCTTGAAACACACCTTTTCCCGCCTTTATTTCGTTGTGATACCTACTTTAAGATCTTACTACGTCTCCATTTTGTTTCGGTGCATTCAAAACAGCGCTGTTGTACTGCATAAATCTTGCATTTGACTAATGGAGTGAATTGTTTAAGAATATAGTCGCGAATTTTACTACCACTATTTCGATTGTCGTTTGTTTGGCACGGCTCGGTTCGGTCCGGTGATTAATGCCCAGCGACCAATGTCGACTATCGACGTTGACCTACAGTGCGTATTATCCAGTTGTTCCCATTTTTGCGTCCAAAAATCTTTTTCGGGACTCTGGGGCAAAGCGGGAATAGAAAACGTTACGATACCGGTGTATGAAATCGAATTACACAGAAATTATGACGCCACATAACCATGACACCACAAGATGGCGTTATCAGCAACAAAAGATACCAGGGAGCCGCGTTAGAAACCGGGATTTTAGGATGGGGACATTCAAAGGAAATATAATGATACCGTTAATCAATAAATTTACAAATCGTAGTATCGTAAACTCATAAAGGTCAATGTAGAGTATCCACCAGCCACTGAACGAATATCGCACACTTTTATCACTCCCAATGTGGCGCTATAAACCAATTTTAATACTTTTATCACGACCACAACACATTTCAATTCTTATTGTACTATATTATAGCCTATAGAAATTTAGTATATCATGAAATATGTAAAATGTAATTATTATGAAAGTCGCCATATTTTCTTCCTGGAATTAGTACGATCCATTTCCACCAGATGGCAACCGACACAATTGGCAGGGCTAGCAACACATGAAAACGAAATGATACTTTTTTGGGTTATTTTACGACGCTGTATCAACATCTCAGGTTATTTAGCGTATGAATGAAATGAAGGTGATAATGCCGGTGAAATGAGTCCGGGGTCCAACACCGAAAGTTACGCAGCAGAAATGATACTAAATGTGAGGAATGTTACTACAGGTGTGTAGTATTATCTAACAGGTTAGGTTAGATTAGGAGTGTATTATGTGTTAGGTTAGGTTAGATTTGATTAGGAGTGTATTATGTGACAGGTTAGGTTATGTTTGATTAGGAGTGTATTATATGACAGGTTAGGTTAGGTTTGATTAGGAGTGAATTATGTGTTAGGTTAGATTAGGAGTGTATTATGTGACAGGTTAGGTTAGGTTTGATTAGGAGTGTATTATGTGACAGGTTAGGTTAGATTTGATTTGGAGTGTATTATGTGACAGATTAGATTAGGAGTGTATTATGTGATAGGTTAGGTTAGGTTTGATTAGGAGTGTATTATGTGACAGGTTAGGTTAGATTAGGAGTGTATTATGTAACAGGTTAGGTTAGGTTTGATTAGGAGTGTATTATGTGACAGGTTAGGTTAAGTTTGATTAGGAGTGTATTATGTGGCAGGTTAGGTTGAGTTAGATTAGGAGTGTATTATGTGACAGGTTAGGTTAGATTTGATTAGGAGTGTATTATGTGACAGGTCAGGTTAGGTTTGATTAGGAGTGTATTATGTGGCAGGTTAGGTTTGATTAGGAGTGTATTATGTGGCAGGTTAGGTTAAGTTAGATTAGGAGTGTCTTATGTGACAGGTTAGGTTAGATTTGATTAGGAGTGTATTATGTGACAGGTCAGGTTAGGTTTGATTAGGAGTGTATTATGTGACAGGTCAGGTTAGGTTAGATTAGGGGTGTATTATGTGACAGGTTAGGTTAGATTAGGAGTGTATTATGTGATAGGTTAGGTTTGATTAGGAGTGTACTATGTGACAGGTTAGGTTAGATTACGAGTGTATTATGTGACAGGTTAGGTTAGATTAGGAGTGTATTATGTGACAGGTTAGGTTAAGTTTGATTAGGAGTGTATTATGTGACAGGTTAGGTTACGTTTGATTACGAGTGTATTATGTGACAGGTTAGGTTAGGTTTGATTAGGAGTGTATTATGTGACAGGTTAGGTTAGATTAGGAGTGTATTATGTGACAGGTTAGGTTAGGCTTGATTAGAAGTGTATTATGTGACAGGTTAGGTTAGGTTAGATTAGGAGTGTATTATGTGACAGGTTAGGTTAGGTTTGATTAGGAGTGCATTATGTGATAGGTTAGGTTTGGTTTGATTAGGTGTGTACTATTATGAGGTTAGGTTTGATTAGGAGTGTAGTATTATTACTATGTTGGCAACACTGAAACCCACTGTTACATTAAAGAAATATGACCGTATTATTCGTTCACGCACGACGATTTTCGTATATAAGTAAGGTACATATTTAGGGCGAGTTGGATGGGTTTACAGTCCTCCCAGTGATCACATCAATTTCTACTAATCAATGATATAAATCCAAGGCATTTTCAAGGTATTTTATCAAGTTCCTATAGTGGCTGGCACATACGTAATAGTCACTCTCATAAATTTCAGTAAAATAAATAACTATACTATACACTTTGTATGAAAAAAAATTAGGTGCAATTTCGATATATCGCCATACTACATACGGGAGAGGAAACGTACTTAAGTGATTCATATCTTTTCACATTCCGCGGCTACACGTTACTTAAATATCCCTCAACTAACCCAACAACCTTGTCAAATACCTCGTCCTCATGTCACTTAGCTATCTCATTTGACTCATCTAACCCTTAGCGAAACGAAAATCAGACGTCAACCCTGTTATTCACATCCAGCGTTGTAAGAAATTATTCTCGAACAGCACAGCAATCGTATCAAATCAAATACTAAAATTCACTCAGACCAATATAGAAAAAAATAATTCTGTGGCTGGGAGGAAAAAGATCTTAAGTCAATTTTTTGTGAAAATGAGATTTTTATATATTTTGAAAGCGGAAACAATTCTCTACAATCTGGTAAAACGGTTAAAGTCAAATAAGACTCCTGACTGGATTTATAGAACGTTACCAAATGAATCAGTGAGTGGAAAAAGGGAATAAGTACTTTGAGCCCAACTTTTCAGGAAACAAAAAAAAAAAAAAAAACTTTCTACAGCATTTTTGTTAAGTTTGATTTAAATGTTGTCAACAGTAAAAACGTTCACTATTGTTTGTAGTATATATATATATTATTACTAAACTTTGCTCTATGTCTTGTTAATATTTGCATACAAGTTTTTAAAATTTTAAAAGCTATTTCCTTTTTCCACTCAATAATCATACATTTACTTTAGTAGCTTCCTAATCTCTCCTCCAGTTTTCTTCTTCTTTAAGAATGTATATAAATGATTAAATAGGTTAATAACAACTTCCAAATTACAATTTTATGGAAAAAAATGTACAGGGTGAATCAAAAGTCTAGAACGATATAAATATCTTCCATATGCTTGATTTTCCATTACTATAAATGTTACCAGTATTTGTAATACCAAATGCTCTACCAGTGACACATTCGATTCTAGTTCTCAGCTATCTCAAAAGCCGCCATTTTGAATGCAGCTTTGAAATTTTAAAAGGAAAGGGAGTCATGTAGGTACTCAAAATCATGTGAAATTTGCTGAGAAAAACAATGATGCAATCCGTTTTGAGATATCTCTAATCGTTTTCAAGTTATTTAAAAGATAACTGTAATAATGACACAAACATTAGTTACTGCATCTACAGATACTCGTATTTTGTAACATGGTACAGTCCTAAGGAGGCTTTGGAAAAGGTATTTTTATGCAATTCTCGTAATTAACTTTTCCTGCTTTACTGCTTGCTTAATCTGTGACAGTTTCAATGCATTGTTGTGATTATTTGAAGCTTTCCTGTAACAAATTTCTTGATTTTCGTGATGGCATTATCGAAAGAGGAAAGAATTGATATCATTCTTCATTCTCGTAGGTTAAGCAACAGATATGTTGCAGCAGACTGAACGAACAGTTCCCTGGACATTGGATTGGTCGACGTGGACCAATAGAATGCCCGGCCAGGTCTCCAGATTTAGCATCTCTTGATTTTTTCTTTTGGGGTTACATAAAGAGCTTGGTAGGATGAAGGGAAATTGAGAATATGGAACATTTAAAGAACTGTATCATTGAAGCCTGTGCTAAAGTCACCCCGGAAATGCTACAAAATGTTCTATCCACATTCTCAATTTTCTCTTCATATATCATATATTATTAGTTTATTATAAAACTTTTTCAATATTAGCTATAATAGAACAGCTGAGTCAGCCATTGGCATTATCTTGAGTGGAAAAAGGGAACTATTACATAAGTTATTTCCTTCTTCCACTCAACACAGAACAGACACGAGATTTTACCTGGGTAAGAATGGTAGTAATATTCCCTTTTTCAGCTCATCCAATAGGTCTATCACTGAGGAACAAAATGGCTATCTCAGTTCAATTTAGCAAAAAAAAAAAAAAAAAAAAATGTAGTTATTCCCTTTTTCCACTCACTGGTTCAAATGTCCTAAGTACTTTTTGAATCGAGCACACATAGAATAAAAGACATACGAATATTTAATACTTTATTCCTTACAAGCATCACATGTTTACTTTCCATGCTTCCCTATCAAAAAGGTCTAACTTGTATTTTAGCCATTTTATCACATACTGATGCCCTTTCCTTTTAAAACTTTAAGCACTAGGTAAACAATCCTATATTGTTTAAGACCTACTTTGCATTTATAATAATTTACATTTCTCATTTATTTTCACATGAAAAAAGTCTTATGTTTACATAGTCCTTTTTACTCAGTTTTGGTTCTAGTCTTAAAAGGGCTTAATTGCGGCTATTTTTGGAAATAATCAAGGAAATTGTTAAATGAGCAACATTTACCTATTTTAGAATAAATATAAACAAATAATATTCAGGAAAAACCTCTTAATTAAAAAAAAACTATAATTGACACCAATTTCAATCTTTCTACTGCTCTCCTGAAAAGTATAAAATTTTCTTCTCGGCCACAGAATTATAGCAACATCGAAAACCTAAAAACTCGAATCCGTTGCCTATCAAACCAACATACTTCTATCCTACAGCACATAATGACGTAACACAACATACATCATCATTACAGACATCACATAAGAAAACAATTCCGTCAGGCACCGACAGAGCATCCAAAATTGGCTTTGCCCCGATAAAACCGAGACGTCTGGTCACCCAGATTTTAAGTAATTTGTTGCTTGAAGGTTGGAATAAGTAAGGTTTCAAAGTTGGACAACTCCACTTTTGCTTTTTTTTACTGGAGAGGCGAAAAACTAGATCCTTGGAAACCAATGTCACTGTTATACGTACATTTTTTTTTTAAACATTATGGGTCATAGAAATATTTTTTCAGTCTCAAAATGTGATTAAAATTAATATTCAGGTCGAAATTTAAGTTTAAAAAGTGGAGTTGTCCATTTCTGAAATTAAGTCATGGAGTTGTCTGATTTTGAAACCAAATCAAGTCATATTTAAAGTGAAATTGTCTACTTTTGAATTTAAGTCTCTTCTAAATTGGTTCAAAGCAAATTTACGTAAACGAATACTTATTTATCCACAAACCGATTATATAAACAATCAGCCATGTTGGATTCGCGATGCATGATGGGAAATGGCGGTACGAATGGGTGCTTCTCATTGGCCACTGAAGGAATTGTCCTAATTTGAAACCAAGCCACAGTGGAGTTGTCTATATTTTGATTCTAAAGCGCACAATTAAACGCTATTTTCGCTCTGTTCTGTCCGTTTTTGAACCACACAAAATTTATAAGAAACAATCAGTATCTCGAAATCGCAAAAAATGAGTTGTCTAACTTTGAAACTATGCTCCTCAAGTGTGTCTATTATTTTGAAATCCTTATCTACACAATCATTAAATGAATATATTATGGTTTTAATAAACGTACCTTTATTCAGAATCCTGTAGTACTCTGATACCCAAGAGGAAGTCTACAGCTGGTTCATCATCACTCGAACGGACGTTAATAGTAACAGACACCGGCGTGGTCCTGCGGTTAGCGAGAGAGAATCATGTGGAAAAACTGTGCTCAGGCGTGGGTTTGAATCCCGTTTGGGTGATTATTCCCCAAGAGGTTTTTCGCAACTGTAAATGGAATGTCCAATAATCCCATACCCAATTCAAGAACACGTCTGAAAATACCATCTTCAGCACTAATCACACTGGCTCTAGATAGCCGCTCTTCGATACAGCATTGTTAAATAACACATTAAGCATATAGTAAAAGCAAATTTCCCGACAATGTTATTGTGGACGTTGTATTGAAACACTTTGTTTACAGTACATGATTCATTCTGAAACAAGTTGAACTTCTTTTTCCGATCGAACTTATCCGAAATCGTCACAGTCACACGCACGTTTTCTATAAATAACACTTGATATATTAAAGTAATATTCTTCACACTGCCAAAGTCACTGATAAACTGACACTTACTGTATTTTTTACTGTTCCTATTAAAGATAATTTCGTATATCTATCTTTTATATCCAAAACTTTCTAATTCCACTCGTATCTCACTAAATTTCAAACTTTTGCTACTCCTATGCTCGACCACAATAAACGTTTCACCCGTACGCGTTCTCGCGAAGAAGAAGAAGACTGATTCGTAAATGTTGTTTATCAATTCGCAGGATGACCAATTTAAGAATATAAAAATTACCTTATAAATCAATGAAATTTCCCGAAAATAACCAAAATTTCCCGAGTTCACATAATTTTTTACGCTTATTATTAATAGTTTAATTGGCTATTTTACGAAGCTTTATCGACTGCTTTGTTTAATTAGCGTCAGAATGAGATAAATAATAATAATAATAATAATAATAATAATAATAATAATAGTAATAATAATAATAATAATAATAATAGTGAATTATTATTATTATTATTATTATTATTATTATTATTATTATTATTATTATTATTAACTCACTAAATAATAATTTGTGCAAAGTGGTTCACTCGCCAGAGGACACAAAGTTTTGGTAATAAATTCATAAGTAGGCCTATACCTGAGATTTTAGAGAAAATTTCAATTAATATTTTGTTCCTTAGGTACTAAGAGAGATTTGAAAAAAATAAATCCACTTTTCATAAATAAAAAGTTATGAACTTTGATAAGCTAGGTATTTATAGTACCCTACAGTGAAAATCTTTTGATAACGACTACGCCTTCTTCACGGTTTTAGTGAAAAAAATGCATACTTTTCATATATTAAAAAATATTCTCAACATTTATAATAATTTTCTTGTGTTTGTCTTGTGTGATCTTTTCGTTATCTGAATCCCTGTTCTTTACACAAGACGCGTAAGGGAAACTTAATAAAGCTGCACAAGTATGTACCGCTTTAACGGTTAGGAAATGAAACACGTGACGCACTATATTAGACAATAATACCAGTTGTGGAGGAAAATAATACATCAGAGAAACTATTTCTTATTTTCGCTTATTAATTGGAAGTGTAGCCTACTTAAAGGGGAAGCTATCCACTAAAAAATTACAACTTTTCTTCCTAATCATTCTCTTTTCAACCAAATTTTGAGAAAATGTTTACTATGTACAGCACTAACAAAATCTAAATTTTAAACTCCTAAATATTTTTGGCTTTATATTTTTTTATTTTCTGTATTTATTTTATAAATATTAGTTTCAAACCCAAGTTTTTAGTAGAAGATCTCAATTTGTAAGCTTCCTTTTTATACATCTTGATTACACAACTTTTAACACTGTATCACTTCGGAATATGTATGGTAAAACTTTATTGTGTTAAATTTCAACGTACCTCGTTTACATGTTTCGACCTATTTATGGGTCATCTTCAGAACTGGTCGTTGTTGGTCTTGGCGCCACTTGTTCTGTTTCCTGTGAGGGTGTGTTCCTGTGGTATAGTGTAGAGTCAAAGAGTGTGTGTGTTTTGAAGTTGAGTTGTATGTTGAGAATTTCGTTGGGGTGTGTTTTCGTGTGTCTGTATATTTCATATTGTTCTAGTGTGTTTAGTTTCTGACTTTTTGGTTGGATGTGCAGTATTTCCATTCTGTGTTGATGTCTCTGTGGATGTGGTTAGCTTTTGTGATGTGTTCTGCATATGTGGAGGTGTTTTGTAATTTTGTTATGGCATATGTTCTTTGTAACGTGTTTGAAACGATCTGCCTGTCTGTCCTAGTAGAAGTTGTTGCAGGTGTTACATTTGAGTTTTTATATGCTTATGTGGTTGTATTTATTTGTTTGTTTGTGTTGTTTGTGTGTTGAGATGTTTTTGTAGAGTGTTATTTGTTCTGTATGCGATGTTGTAATTTAATTTCTTGAATGAGGTTGCAATTTTGTGTCTGTTTTTCTTTCCGTATGTTAGTGTGATGTATTTTTTTTGTGTTCTTGTGTTTGTGTTGTATTCTTACGTTTTTTGTGATTATGTTTTGCCTTACGTAATATGTTGTCTATTATGTCTTTTTAGTTATGTTGGCAATACTTACTTACTTACTTACTTACTGGCTTTTAAGGAACCCGTAGGTTCATTGCCGCCCTCACATAAGCCCGCCATTGGGCCCTATCCTGAGCAAGATTAATCCAGTCTCTACCATCATATCCCACCTCCCTCAAATCCATTTTAATATTATCTTCCAATCTATGTCTCTGCCCTCCCAAAGGTCTTTTCCCCTCTGGCGTCCCAACTAACACTCTATATGCATTTCTGGATTCGCCCATACGTGCTACATACCCTGCCCATCTCAAACGTCTGGATTTAATGTTCCTAATTATGTGAGGTGAAGGATACAATGCGTGCAGCTCTGCGTTGTGTAACTTTCTCCATTCTCCTGTAACTTCATCCCTTTTAGCCCCAAATATTTTCCTAAGAACCTTATTCTCAAAAACCCTCAATCTCTGTTCCTCTCTCATACGTTGGCAATACATAGAGACAAATTTTATGCATTTAATTTAAGAAATATCTCATTTATTCTCGTTCAATTTTTTTTTAACTTTTGGAAATTGTTATTTTTTCTATAATTCATGAAAAATATTAATAAAATAGAGTAGCAGCATATCTTATAAAATAAATGCATAGAATCATCTCATAAATATTTGCAGTAAAAATTTCATCCAGATTGATTAATATTCGGAGTAAAAAAGTTGATGTTGAACTAAGAAAAATAAACTTACGGAAAAATGGATTTCAAAGTAAAATTATTATTTATATAACACATACATATTAAAATTCTCCTTCGGTACATTCATCTGGTAACTTCAGGGAACCAACTTTAGAACAAAAAGTTATTATATTTGTGATCAGAAAATATGCCTTTAACGAAAACTAATTTTGACAGCTCTTTTTCCTTAATTAAAAATATTTCTAAACGTATTTGTAATCATTTGAACGGATAGTGCGTAAGTTTTCACGGTGAAGAAAAGGGTACAAATCCTGGATAATTCTAGAGAATTTTAGATAAACAAAGACGCTGTTGCCATGTTGTTGGCTCACTCTGGTTACCCGAGCAACCATGTCACATTTCTATATTTTCTCTAAATGAAATACGCTGACCAAATGGAATGGATCCAATGATAAACGGGACGCACAATGATTATCCATGTATGAGATGCACTTGTGGATTTCATGCAACAAAACTAGGGATGAGGCACAGATACAAACGAAAACACACACAACTACTGTGAGCGCCATCTCATGCATGTCATAAAGGATTTGATATGCGTGTCAGATACATAATACACTCCATATTAACTGAATTAGAGTTTTGGACAATTCTACTATTCACATCACCTTGTGTGGGTTCCTGGACACATGGTCTCATAATGGCTAATATCCTGGACAAAATGGGGGATTTTCGTCTTCTATTGCAGTTATATTCAGTCTTTTTTTCTTTAGCATATCCCTGAAAACAATTTCGCACCAACTTTCTACCCCAAAAGTGTATAATGATAGTTATTCGAAATAAACTAAACAAGGTAAGCCATCTTGTTAACTACTTCATGATACTACTTCTTCATTTTATGAAGCCTAGTTTTGACACAACCCTGCAATTGACAGTTGTTTGTAATGAATAATTTGTCTTTACAGAGAATTGAAGGGTTCATAGCCATAGTGGGGCGCCATTTATTAAAAACGGAGAAACCAAGGGTTAAAATTAACTGAATACCACAGTTTAATGAAGATTGATATATAATTTAGTTTTAATGTGTATACTTTATATTACTTGCTATATGTTTCCATTGAATTATGGTAATAACTTTATTTTAACTCTTGTTTTTTACGGTTTTAGTAAATGGCGCTTGGTCCACTATGGTTCTGAACCCTTCAATGTTTATTGGGTTATTTTTCGACGCTGTATCAACATCTAGGTTATTTAGCGTCTGAATGATATGAAGGTGATAATGCCGGTGAAATGAGTCCGGGGTCCAGCACCGAAAGTTACCCAGCATTTGCTCGTATTGGGTTGAGGGAAAACCCCGGAAAAAACCTCAACCAGGTAACTTGCCCCGACCGGGATTCGAATCCGGGCCACCTGGTTTCGCGGCCAGACGCGCTGACCGTTACTCCACAGGTGTGGACGAACCCTTCAATTAGACTCATCTGGAAATTAATAGGCCTACCACAGTTAAGTGTTTTAGAATTAGACTTACTTAAAAATGGCTTTTAGAGAACCCGAAGGTTCATTACTGCCTTCACATAAGCCCGCCCTTGGTTCCTATCCTAAGCAAGATTAATTCAGTATTTACCATCATATCTCAGCTTCATCAAATCCATTTGAATATTAACCTTCCATCTATGTCTCGGCCACCCCAAAGGTGCTTTTCCCACAGGTCTCCCAACTAACACTCTATATGCATTTCTGAATTCACCCATACGTGCTACATTCCCTGCTCATCTCAAATGTCTGGATTTAATGTTCATAATTATGTTAGATGACGAATACAATGCGTGCAGTTCTGCGTTGTGTAACTTTCTCCATTCTCCTGTAACTTCATCCCTCTTAGCCCCAGATATTTTCCTAAGAACCTTATTCTCAAAGATCCTTAACCTCTGTTCCTCTCTCAAAGTGATAGTCCAAGTTTCAGAGCCATACAGAACAACCGGTAATATAACTGTTTTATAAATTCTAACTTTCAGATTTTTTGAAAGCAGACTGGATGGCAATAGCTTCTCAATTAAATAATAGAAGACATTTCTCATACTTATTCTGCGTTTAATTTCCTTTCGAGTGTCATTTATATTTGTTTCCGTTGCTCCAAGATTTTTTTTCCACCTTTTCAACGAATAAATTTCCAAATTTTATATTTCCATTCCATGCCATGTTCTGGTCACGATACATAATTATATAAGCCTATTTTTCGGTATTTACTTCTAAACATATCTCATTACTTGCTACAAGTAAAATTCCCGTGTTTTTCCTAATATTTTTTTGATGTCGTCCTAACATATTCAAATCATCCGAATAAACAATTAGCTGATGTAACCTGTTCAATTCCAAACCCTCTCCGTTTTCCTTGACTTTGCTAATGGCATATTCGAGAAGAAAGTTAAAAGTAAAGGTGACAATGCATCTCCTTGCTTTAGCACACAGAGAATTGGAATAGCATGAGACCGAAACTGGCCTATAGTTAGTTGATAGCCGTCCCAACCAGGGTTTAATAATCGGCCTCCTAATAAATTCTAAATGAATATTTATATTTAATTCAATTTTTTCTTTAATAGAAACCCTAGTTAGGTAGGCTATCACTGAGAAATTTATTGGAAATGCAACAAACAATTTAGGCTACAAGACAAATTACATTTTATAAAGAATATAAGTGATGATTAATAATGCTAATCGATGGCTTCAGTGCATTGGAGGATATCATGTCCAGGGTGCTGTCAAGAAACTTTTAATTTTCGGAAGACTTCTAAGGACTCCCGTGGGAATGTGCCTCTAGCCCCAATCATAATTCATATAACATCCCATGTCTTGATGTTATATTTGGTCCCCAAATCGCTGCAGCATGGCAGATAAATTGCCAGTTTTTCTTTGCAGACTTCTCTAGGTTGTTCCTCGCTGTTCTCAAAACGGACTGTGGGATCGAGAATGAGTCCACAATTTTTTTTCGGTCTATAATAATGATATCTGCTCTTCGAGTTGAATCGTCAGCAGAAAGGCACCCAATTCCCTCGTACACCTCATACTTATTAGCCCGGCGAAGTTCATTGGCAATCATGGAGCGAATTTTATTATGACGGTCAATTCTCAGTAATTCTCCCTTCCGGCAAAAACCCAGTACAATTTTACAGAAACGAATGTTAAAAAATCAACTCACTCTTTATACTTACTTACTTACTGGCTTTTAAGGAACCCGGAAGTTTATTGCCGCCCTCACATAAGCCCACCATTCGTCCCTATCCTGAGCAAGATTAATCCATTCTCTATCATCATATCCCACCTCCCTCAAATCCATTTTAATATTATCTTCCCATCTACGTCTCGGCCTCCCTAAAGGTCTTTTTCTCTCCGGCCTCTCAACTAACACTCTATATGCATTTCTGGATTCGCCCATATGTGCTACATGCCCTGCCCATCTCAAACGTCTGGATTTAATGTTCCTAATTATGTCAGGTGAAGAATACAATGCGTGCAGTTCTGTGTAACTTTCTCCATTCTCCTGTAACTTCATCCCTCTTAGCCCCAAATATTTTCCTAAGCACCTTATTCTCAAACACCCTTAATCTCTGTTCCTCTCTCAAAGTGAGAGTCCAAGTTTCACAACCATACAGAAAAACCGGTAATATAACTGTTTTATAAATTCTAACTTTCAGATTTTTTGACAGCAGACTGGATGATAAAAGTTTCACAACCGAATAATAACAGGCATTTCCCATATTTATTCTGTGTTTAATTTCCTCCCGAGTATCATTTATATTTGTTACTGTTGCTCCCAGATATTTGAACTTCTCCACCTCTTCAAAAGATAAATTTCCAATTTTTATATTTCCATCTGTGGTCGTGCCAGAGAATCAGTCCCATTCCGAGGCTTATTTGAAGGATTCGTAACAAGCTGTTTTTTACGGTGAAGGGTTGTTAGCCCTTCGCCCAACCCCCAAGCTGGAGGACCACCCCTCATCGGCTGTCCGCGACTGTGATATAAGGGGTTGTTGGACAATAGCTTCATTTAGGTCAAAATTACATAAATTCTTACTTAACAGATGAATAGCTGATTAATATTTGTTACTTATAATGAAACTAACATCTGTCCATTCTTATTATTATTATCTTTAATTTCTCTAAATAGATTTACAAAACCTCTAATGGCAATTACATTAATATTCTCATTATAGAAATAGAAATATATATATTCTCCCTGTAACATAGTCCTAGTAAGCTTATATTAAATTAATTTTCATCATTTTACTGGCTATCTCAAATATTAAATTAATTATAATTCATTGAATTAAATTAGCTCATAAATTAAGTTACTACTTTACCTTATAGATTTATCTAAATTTAAATAAATGTGTAGTGAAGATTATTGCTGGAGAACCTTTTAAGTGTAGTGAAAATATTTGTAATTTAAATTTATGTATTGTATTGATTAAGGCTGGTTGAGTGGAAGAGAAGGCCTTATGGCCTTAACTCTGCCAGCGAAAATAAAACATTATTATTATTATTATTATTATTATTATTATTATTATTATTATTATTATTATTATTATTATATCTGGAGGCCGTCTCCTCGATCCGCAACCTGAGGACGCGCCATGCCGTGGTGATAGGGACCGACAATACATGGTAACTCACTCTTTATAGAAACATTATTTGCAAAATAATTTTGACAGACGACAGGCATAAACAATATTAATATAAGATTGGTAATATAGGCGTCTGATCTCACCTTAAACATACCATAATTTCAGTCATTCAAGACCTGCTGTAATTAATGTCACCATTTTCAGAAAATGTGAAGAGATTTATAGAATATAAAGCGCGTAAAAATTTTCACATTAAAATAAACTCATGTAAACAGTTGCCACGACGTGATAAATGAACAGAATCGTTATGAAACGCTTTAAAACGCATAATGAGAAAGTGCGTGATTTTAGTGACGCTAACTTTTTGTTATAGGCACCTTTTCTAGCAACACGCACACACAAAGTTTTTAAACAAACATACAGCCCATGCTGCATACTCGCGCAAGCAATTAAAAGCGTTACCCAATCAGCGTGGTACCATCAGCCTGTCATGGAGGCATATTCAATTACATTGCCGTCCATTGCTATTAGTCTTTACACACGTTTGCTTTAGGGATCGTGCCTAACAAAGTTACTTGCCGGGCGTCAATACGCGCCATGTAAGCCACACGCCGTGTTAATGATATCCCTGAATATTCGGTGCATTATGTAAATTAAATTTTGACATCTCAACCCTCTGAAACTTATACAAAACCTATTAAGTTGTGTCAACGGACCGAGAGTTGCCAGCATTTTAATTCACTGTTATTTTCGGCTTATCACGTTAGAATATATTGAATTATGTGCCGTTCTAATTCGGGGTCTTTGGATCGAGAGAAGGCGTCCAGTTCTTGTAACCGCGAATAGATTCAAATTCAAATTCAAATTTATTTACAATTT
Organism: Periplaneta americana; assembly: GCF_040183065.1. Lineage (NCBI taxonomy): Eukaryota > Metazoa > Arthropoda > Insecta > Blattodea > Blattidae > Periplaneta > Periplaneta americana. The sequence continues at coordinate 16,320,792 of NC_091130.1, forward strand.
ACATTTGAAATGAATACATATGAATAGACACCCGAAATGAGCATATGCTCGTGCTCGGGTACAGTCCAGTAATCTACATAAATTTTGCAGAGATCAATAATAATGTTAATGATGGAAATAATAGTAACAACAACAACAACAACAGCAACAACAACAACAACAACAACAATAATAATAATAATAATAATAATAATAATAATAATAATAATAATAATAATAGTGACGGAGATGATACAAAGATAGTAATACAAAATAATTCATTAATAATAATAATAATAATAATAATAATAATAATAATAATATTAGTGATAAAACAAAAATATTTACAATAATAAAATAAATACTAAGACGGATAAAATTAGTACATTATGCAACTAGCCTATAATGATAGTAATTAAGAAGCGAGTATGGATGTTTATGAAACTCGCTTGCGCTCGTTTCATAATTTTCATACGAGCTTCTTAATTGCCATTATAGGCGAGTTTCATACGACTTTTTATGCTCGGCCATATTTCTAACTTGAAATTATTCAGATGTATACATTTTATTTGCATCTGACAAGATCGGAAGTGACCTTGTTCTAGGTCGTGAATTGTGAGATGTGCGCAGACGCGAAAGTATTGATTTTTTCCGAGGATCAATAATGTCATTGACCTTGATGTAATCCCGTTAAACTTGATATAACCTTGATTATTGAATTCGACATTGAAAAACGAGATGACAAATTAAATTTATTTGAATATTATTTACAATTAACGCTAATTGTTATAGTAACAGAACATAACCTTCTGCGACAGTATTGGATTTCAGCCTCCGTGACTTTTCGCTAATTCTCTTTCGATTGCATATCCGAGAATAATCGATACTTGCGGTTTTATAACGGTACAAAGCTGACTTATTGACTGAACACCTGTAAGCTGAGTTGTCATTGGCTGAACACCTGTATTTTAATGAGTAGGTGTACTTTAATGACATGCATTAAAGGACTGCTACCAGGTGTATAATTACTACATTTCGCCATGGTCGAGCATAAAAAATATAAAACCACTAGCGAGAGTTAACATAACTTAAATAAGCATATAATAACCGGAAAAAAATGACGAACTCGAAAATCAACAGAAAAGTTCGTCATATCGCAGACGACAGCAACCGCCGTATTGACATTGTGTTGTGCATTAATGGTAGTAGGTGGGGAGCCGAAAGTCTACGTAACTGCCGTTCTCTTCGAATCTTCTCATACAATCATGGGAAGTTAATGCTGTAAAAACAAAATGTCTACGAGTCAAACTGTTCATTATTACCAGGATAAATACAAATAATACTGAAATATATTAATCAAGTTTCAGTTATAGATCTCCCCTTTTGTGCAAGAGGTATCATATCAAAATATTTTATGAATGGCGGGAAAATATAAATTTCAAGAACTCTCTAGTGACAAGAGATAGTGACAAGTACAATCAAGTGTATCTGTGGCGATGCTAAGAAATCATTTATTGGCGATATACACTGTTATTAATTAAGAAAATGATCTATTTATATTTATTACAATGTTTTATCTTATAGGTTACATGCATCAGATAAATACAATAAAAATTAGTACCATGTGATGCTAGTAACACTTAAAATAATAATAAAATGTATCAAATATCATACAAACATTTTCACTTTATTTTTAAACTTAAGAATGTGTAGATTGCTTAGGTCTGGATTATTTTTCAATACTGAATTGTATAATCTTGGTCCACAATTCCTACTGTGTCTTAATCCAGCTGTAGTGTGACATTTAGGTTCTGCCAAAAGAGTTGGGACATTTATTCTGGTGTTATGTATAGGTTTTTCACTTATATATAATTCATTCGATTTTTGTGAAAATAAGTTAGTACTGTAAATGTAGCATTAAAAAAAAAAAGAAACAAAACCGCAGAGCTAAGAAAGTTACAATCGCTATTGTTTTAAGAATATACAGTCTGATCCGTTTGGGTATGGTTAATATTAATTTATTATTATAAATCTATTATGATAGTAGGAAAAATTTCTTTGTGGTTACATAATGATTAAAAGATGGGAGTTTCCATATATGACAATCAACAATGCATAATCTGAAAGGACAAATGAAAATCGTAGACGAATAAAATGGCTACTACAAATCAACAGCGGGCACAATGTGTTCTTTGGTATGCTAAATTTGAGAGTGTCAAAAGAGTTCAAAGGGAATTTCGACGTGAGTATGGTGTGCGTAATGTACCTAAATACGATTCCATAATGATGTCGTATTGAACATTTGTAAAAACAGATTCTGTGTTAAAGAAACATTCAGGAAGTCGTAAGTGAAACTCAGTACTAGAAGCAGCTATCTCTTGGCTTAGCCCCCAAATTCCCCAGATCTAACCCCTCCTGTCTTCTTCGTGTGGGGTTTTGTTAAAGACATTGTCTATTCACAGAAACCCAGGAACATTGATGCTATGAGAGTAAAAATTCTTCAAGCTGTTCAACAAATCACCTTTCTTATGTTACAACGGACATGGGCTGAATTGCATCACCGTTATGAGTTGTGCAGGGTGCGCAATGGGGGTCATGTTGAGCTCTGAGGAATCTCCCATCCTTCAGTGCTGTATGCACAATGTTTCAACAAATAAATTTTAGTAGCAAATGTTTTACGGTGTTTTTATTTTATCCATACCTAAACGGTTCATCCTGTATAATATAAAAAAAATTTAAATTGTTTAGTATATATATTGACGAAGTCATTAGGCAATGGCAAGAACAATTAAATAAAAGTTTTAATATGAATGACAAGGCCTTAAACACCATATTTTTTTCAGACGATCAAGCAATATTTAGCAATACAGAAGGTGATCTGCAAATTCCTGCATACAAATCAAATGAAATAGCTAGTAAATATAATACGAGAATTTCAGAGAAAAAACGAAAGGAATGGCTTTCTAAGGAGCAAACCACTTAAGATGTAAAATAGTGACCAACAAAAATACAATAGAAGAAGTAATTTAAGTTCTAACAAGTATTGTTGTGGTACCTTGTAAATTTTGTCCAATTGTGATTCATTTCCTTATAAAATTTTAGAAATTTAGAGCCTGCATTTTCTGATAATATTTTTGGTCGTTCACATATCCTTCAAAGCTTCCTTTGCCACTGCTATCCTCCTTTTGACTTTCTGACAGCAGCTCATGTTACTGCTTGTGATACACTCCAAGTATTTGAAGCTGTCGACTTGCTCCATTACCTCATTTCGAATTCGCACGTTTACCTCATTTAGTTTTCTTACAGTAACCATGGTTTTTCAACACTAATACTTTAACTGGACTTACTTATAAAAAATAAACGTTATACATTATTACAACCGTAGGTATAACCTAACCTACCACAGGTACTTACTTCCTTTGTCATTTTGAAATATGGCAAAAGTGTTTAGTATATCTTTGGATCTTTTTTGTTTTATTTTTCTACAGGTTTAACTGTTTGTTATTCTTTTCGTTTATTTTATTATACTTTGTATCAACTTTCCTTAATAACTACATAAAATGTAGAGTTGCTATTTACAATTAAGAAGTTACCCACCCTACAATTATTGAAAATTTTATACCTATCCTTGCGCTGAAATCTTCCAGAAACAGATATCATAATTTCGTTGGTATGCTAAATTTCAGGGTTGAATAAAACTTAATGGTAAGAGGAAAAGCTAACCAATTTGTTTAATGTTTATAATTTAAGTTTCAAAGCAGTTCCCTTTAGTAGGATGAATTATTTGTGAATTTGCTATTAAAACACACGAACATCCATCAACGTTCCATTAGTGGTGTTTTCGGTTAGAGAGTCTTCATCTCGGCCCTTACGTCCCTAAGGGAGCATTTAGGTGCTCAATCATTCCATAATTCGTCGTTCAGATCCCTGTGCCTGGGGATTTGCCGGCACCAAATGATCTCTTGTCACTACACTCGATTTTTAATCAGCGAGAGCTGGTTTCCTTCTCTGTACTGTTGTACTGGATATCTACTATATCAAAACGAAAGCATTTGTTGTTTTATATAACTACAGGGTGTCCGAAATGAAACCTACCGTTAAAGAAATGAACTAACCTGGTATCTATAAAAGTTTCATATGGCCAGCTTGCACTAAAATGTAGAGAAACTCAATAAATTTTTATGTCGTGAAATTGACGAACCTGTTATTTCTATTGTGTGTACACAGATTTTTTTTCCAAAATGGCTCCATTCACACCGCAAGAAAAAGTGCTGTGTTGTTATTGGTTAGCAGAGTTAAGTTTCCGGTTAGATTTCAGCGGAAATTTCGTGAAAAATACGGCCGTGCGGCTCCTGATAGGCGCACTATTGTTCAGTGGCACAAACATTTGCTAGAAAATGGAGACTTTCAGCAACATGGTGGCGGTAACGTTTCACGTGTGTGACTATGTTAATCACCACAATTGCAGGATCTGGGGTTCTGAGAATCCTCGTGTTGTTTTTTAACATGAACGTAACTCTCCAAAGTTAAATGTTTGGTGTGGATTAACCAGTTCAAAAGTGATCGGACCTTTTTTCTTCAAAGAGAGCATAGTGAATGGTGCGGTATATCTCGATATGCTTGAAAATTTTGCGCTACCCCAGATCCCAGAAAGGTTCACCTTCCAGCAAGATGGAGCTCCCCCTCATTATTGGGGACCAATCGTTGAAACTTCACACAATCATTTCCCGGGACGATGGATTGGTCGTGGTGGTCATATTGCATGGCCCCCGCGATCTCCTGATCTTACACCATTGGACTTTTTTCTTTGGGGATTCGTGAAAGACCATGTCTACAACACCAGAGTGGATAATCTTCAAGTGTTACGTCAAAGGATTATCGACACAGTAAGATCTGTAACTCCGCAGATGTTACACAATGCCTGGAGAGAGATTGAATACAGGTTAGATGTGTGTCGTGCTACTAGAGGGGGACATGTTGAGATTTACTGATGGTGACATAAACTTGTTGATTTGATTAATATTTTCCCCTAACTTGTTTTAGTGTGTCATAATTAAGGAATAAATTATTTAGTATCTTTATCGGTAGGTTTCATTTCGGACACTGTATTTTCTTGCAATTATTTAATAATCTTTCTAATACGAAAAACAAAACACATGTAATAAGACATCCGAAAGAATTTTAAAAAGATACACTGACGTTCGAAGATATCTGACCTACGACTTTATGATCGTGTAAGCCAACCACGGGATAAGTCAGAACCAAAGATACGGTATAACAAACTGACAGACTTTGAAATAGTTCCGCTAGTTCTCAATAGGTGGCACCATTATTGTGCGTTTAAAAAAAGTGTCGGGAAAAATGATGAGAATTAAGTATGAATTATTCTCCTAATTGACAATATCAGCGGTTTCCAGCTAAACCCAGTGTTGTTTTACAGGGGATGAAATACTGAATTCCATAATGCGGGTATACTTATGTACACTGGCTCGCATAACTTTTGTCCGATATAGTCTACTGTAAAGTTTTCCTTGTTCTTAAGTTGGTACAGTAGAACCCCAGTTATCCGTCACTCTATTAACCGATCGGCGGATTATTAGACTGCCTATCTCTCGCTCTTTTCTTTCTTTATTTGCTGCAGAAAAATTATATTCACAATCCGATAAAATATGATGCGATTCTCGCCTCTACCACAAAGAGGACATATTCTCGCCCCCTCTTCGTTGACGATTTTAAGTGCCCTCCAGGCTCCTAGACGAAACCAGATTAAACCCAGTCTACCTTCTCTGCTTCCTCCATAGAGATATAATTCGGTTCCCCAATTTGTTTTGATCATCGATTGGATCTCCAGAGCAACCTTATCCCTACATTCCCCTTCTGTTATTTGCCTGTCTATATCCTTCAGGCGTTTCTTGACTTTCCGCCAGACATTTCGCTTGTTCCTGCAATCTTCCCCGATTATAAATCCCATACCTATTAGAAAAATTATATTATACAAAAGGAAATTGTCATACAACAAATTGCGCACTACATGTTAACAGAATAAAACACATGAATGTCAGGTTTTCAGAATTTGTTTATTTTACTCTAATTTCACACGGAACCCTATTTTACCCCAGATAGTTATGTTATGGTTATATATATAGATTATAATAATATTTATAGGACATTCATTAATCAAATCTTATGTTGAAAATATTTTTCATAAGTACAATATGATATTCACATTACATAGACGGAATGAACGAAATAAAATGAGATAGAGGAAAAAATAGACCTCATGTTTAAATTAACAAATACAGCAATCGCGGATGTTTTTGAAAGGGAACTAAAAAAGATGTGCGAGAAAATAGATGAAACTTGTATAAAAATTCAGCGAGTTATGTGATAGTTAAAGAAACAAGGAAGTGCAAACTAAGACGTGTGAAGTGTAAAAGTGAACTAGAGGGCAAAAGTGTAAGAAAAGGAACAGAGAAGAAAGTGTTAAGTGTAAGAAGATAGGGTAAGAGTGTAAGAAGTTAGACTACCAAACAATGAATACAAGAGAATTAAAGTGAAAAAGAAAAAATAAAACATCTGAACAAATGTGAAGTGGAATGAGAGAGAAATTGCAAGCGTAATTAAGTGAATTAGATATTTCATGTTTTTCAATGTTATGGGTTGGGAGTAGTATCAGGGGTACTATAACTGTAGGAGTATTATAGAAATAAATATATGGAAAGAGGTAATAAAATAGGAAATTTAGGAGTGAAGCGAAAAGAAAGAGATAAATATGTAAATAAACAGAGGATAGAAAAAAAGTGATGTAAGTGTTGTAACATAGAGTAAACGGAGAAGTCAGCAAGTAATGTAGGAGAAAATAGCTGGAAAACAATGATTAAGAGTAGGTAGGATTTGAGGGTAGAGAAGAAAATAAATAAATAACGCAAATTATTAAGGAAGGAATATGCAATATTTAATAGGTGAGCGAGAAATGGAAGGGAGACAGTCTAGGTAGGAGGGAGAGAATAGAAGAGGATAGAGAGGGAAGGACATATAGCAATTCAGTCATATCAGAACATTAGAAAGTAATCAAGAAATTTTCGGCAAAGAATACATTAATAGAAAAGAGTTGTATGTATTAAAGGGATGGTGGATCGAAAAACAGAAATGTGAAGCAAATCTAGTCTTTCAGGTGAAGCTCCCTGTAAAGCAGATTTGAATAATTTCAAGGGAAAAATTGTTCCGTGGCCCGGTATCGTTAACAGAAAACCACAATTTCAAGTCACACAGAGATTGTGTGCACTCGTTGTGGGTCTCTGGCGTTTCGTCAGCCCACGCGAGTTGTGTGGATATAAAGGGAAAAGTTGAGATGGTGTCGGGTGGAATTCCCGGGTAGCTCAGTGGTAGAGCGCTGGTACGTTCAACCAGAGGCCCCGGGATCGATACCCGGCCCCGGAACAATTTTTCCCTTGAAATTATTCAGAAATGTGAATTGTAAAGTTGATTGACAAATAAATATATCAATATATCAAAAAATTAACAAATAAGTAAATTGTTACAAATTTATAAATTCAATAAATCTGTACAATAATTGTGATTTATGTACGTAAATGAAAGAAATGAAATTGGGAAATACCTGTCATAGAAATTGTCTAAATCGTCTATTTAGAATACAAAAAAAAATATTGTAAAAATTAAAGCAAGAAATTTATAAACTGGACACGACGTATACGGGGTGAAAGTGAAATAATCCTGTAGATTGAAAGGAACGATAGGGTACACTTAAAAGAATAGAAAACCTACAGCACGGTTAATTAGAAAATTAAATTGGAAGTTTCAGCAGTCTGGGAAAAATGCCGCTAACACAGTATCTTTTTCCTCGTAATACAGATGTAAGAGGTCAACGAACTCAGATGGTCTGTGTAATCGAGGCTCCCTCTCTCGCTACAAAGTTGCAATCTGGTTACATCGTTCAGTGGCTTGAAATTAATGGTTTTAAATTTAATTTACTCGAATACAGGGCACGCTATTGAAATACGCTACAGGATAAATGATTCATTATTAGATTTTCTATCGATATGGAGATAAGTCATGACTGGTGATCCTACTCGCAAAAGTTACCGAATAAGAGGGTGTTAAACATTTGGGAAAAAAACATTTTTTTTTCTGAAACTATGAACTTTCTACCAGTATGGTATGCACATTTTTGTTACATACAACATGAGCTATTAGCTTTGAAAATCTGCAGGGTTATTTCACTTCCACTCAATGTAAGTAGTGCGACAACATATTACGAAAAAGGGCTACATAATAATTATAAAAAATAATAAAATAATAATAACAATAATTATTTTTGAGAATAACAAAATTAGATCTAATTGTGAATATAACGTTTGTAATTGAGACAGGGAAATAAAAAACTTCCTAATTCCAATAAACCAAATTTTACAGGAGAGAGAAAAAAACTTATCATCTGTCTTACTAAATTTAAATATTATACATTTATCTATTAATATTGTGTAAAATTACATTCTTTATCAATCAAATATTTTAAAACCGAAATTTTTACATTTTCTTACGTTAGAATTTCAAATAAACACTGCTGGTGTTAGTGGTTTTCTGATTTCCACAGTGTATGAAATAAGAAAAGTGAATGAATATGAGCCATGTGAAGAAAAAAGATAAGTATATCATAATTCTCTTATGAAACATTGGAAAAATGGAAGTTTATTATTAAGATTAACATTGCTACATTTTTTTTTAAATTTCAAATATATGAGACAGAAAATCACAAATTACCATAAAGCACATCAAAATAAACAAATAAAACCACAAACACAGTTAGATTCGTGTTACAGATTCTGTTTTTTCTCTCACTCCCATGTTCTTCCCGTGTAAACTCACAATGTGATTTTAAAAACAAGTTTTAACTTTAGTAACCTAATACCCATCACTAAAGAAAACGAACTGAAAATAACTTTCAATAAGTATTATTATAAAAAGATGAATTGACTAACACTATAATCTATAATTATGGTCCACGTCTATATAATTCGATAATAAAATTTCATCCAGAATTGACTACTTTAAGCAATGAAATTTTCAGATCCAGAATTAAAAAAATTATATGACAGACTTCCCCGTATATATATTATGTACCATGTATTGTAAAACAAGTTTATTTCTATCCTAAGTGTATTTTTCTATCTTATCTTGGTTACTATATCAACATGACCTGCACTAATTATACTACTAATAATAATTTAATATTAATCCATCAATCTCAGCATCGTCTCTTTTTCCACTCAGTTATTACTAGTATTATTATTTACTAATTTTATTATCATCTTTATGTGAGCTTTTTTCTGAAGTATTTTGTCTACAAAGTATGTATATCTATGTAACGGAACTGTCCCCGAACACGAGCTTTGCTCTTTCGGGGTATTTTAATGTAACGTTTTTATGTATATGTTATTATTAAATAAATAAATAAATAAATAAATAAATAAATAAATAAATAAATAAATAAATAAATAAATATAAACCAAGTGGAAAGCTCAATGATAATTAACCACTTCCCTGATTAACCCGAGTTAACTCGGGTTGCTAACTTGTGTCAAAATTTATTATCCCGAGTTAACTCGTTTGAGTCCCATTTTCGCTGCTAAGGATTATATCCCGAATATATAGTACGTTTCCATTCTTTCACTAACCTTTTCCTCACTAGATGGCTACAGAAGTTAGTGATATTGCTGTGTCTGGTGATGTTTTTTGTACTTCTTCCTTGCGAGTGGAATTCTATGCTCATATAGCATTCACACACAGTAGTGAGTAGATGCTAGTTAGTTTTGGCGGTTTCTGTTTGTGTTTAGTGTTTTTTGTGCTGTTTTGTGTAAAGATGGATCAAGTTAGTGATTCCGAAACTTTTGATCAGGAATATATTCCTGTAGAAGATTAGGAAATGAAACATCGGTATCAGAAGACGAAGTTATAGACCAACAAACAAATTCAGATCAGTTGATGTCGCGTCTTTTCGACAGTGGTTTGAATAGAAGACATCTGGCACCATTTCTTCTGCACCTCCGAGGTCCCCATTCCCTGAAATTTTAACATTGTTTCTGAAAACGATAATTCTCAGTTTTTTAAATTATTCTTTGATAATGACCTCATTAACATTATATTCGAGGAGACGATTCGGCATGCTAATAAGTGTTCACAGAATGCTGAAAATAATTCGTGGAGGCCTACTACAGACTCTGAAATACGTGTACTTTTGGGCATAGTGATACTGCAGAACATTATTCACAAACCTGAAGAACAGATGTAGTGGTAAAAATATTCAATGACTGCTACACCATTCTTTCCAAAACGCTCTCATATAGGAAAGCAGATACTACTGTCCGGAATGCAATGTGCCACTGTGCGTAATACCCTGCTTTCGAGTCTATCAAACGACAAGCAACATTTAACGCCTTGATAACAGCACTGGTATTGTACCTCATAAATTAATCCATAAAAAAGCATAAGTTGGTAAATAGTTGAGGAGAAAATCAAAGTGGGACAACTACCAGAGCTGGAATCAAGGTGCACGAGATAACTCGGGATAATAATTCAGGTATAAATGTATGTCTATTTCATAGTGATTTTTAGGTATGTAAGAAAATTAGTGATGTACAGTGATTCTGCAATATTAAATGACCTCTTTACGAAAATAAAAAAAAATATGACACTTTTTTCACAAAACTGGTAAAATATATAGTAAGGGAAGAGGTTAAGAAGCAGTTTTAAGAATGTCATGTCTAACATACTCTGTACTAGTTTTGTATCCTAGCTCTGTAGCGTGTCTACGCTATTAGATATGCCGTCTGAGCTGCCACCTGATTTGTCCTATTTCCTCCAGTGAATTGTTAATCTTCTTTCCTTTCATCGTATTTTCATCCGGCTTTCCTCCTTCTGGTTCCATGCCTTGAGTCTGTTGTTTTCCGTCTCTGGCCGGTTACCAATATCAGCATGAGTCACTGATACAAAATCAGCGACTAAATCTAGAACAACATACAGTGGATGTAAACAAACTTAACAGTCTCGTAACTTTCTGCAACTAACAAAGAAGTTATTCCAGGTCCTATTGGAAAGTGTTTGGATCAGAGTGCTGCATTGGAGTTAAATCGCTCGCTTGAACTCGGTCGAGTGTCGCACCCTCGAGTGACATACGATCGGTCGTGATACGCTCGTAATGAATAGATGCACAGTACAAGGTCATCTCACCGACATGTCTTATCTTGTATGGAAGGCGACAAATAAGATACACATATGTTTTGCTCACACGGTAAAAATAAGGCTTTATTTTCTGCGTTTATGACAAACGTTTAATGGAACAGTCAATGGAACGTACCAAAACAGGGACATGAAATTATAAATAAAATAGTATGAAAAACTTCGATATACAGTTATTATTGCTAATTAATAATTATTCAATATTTGATTTACCACATATATAATATGATAGGTCTATACATAGTGTTCCGCCTATATACTACGACAATGTAGAAACGTTTTACAAAATATTATTGATATAACAGTAGATTAATAACAATATTAGTACAGAGATAACGTCACAGAAAATATAATAAAACGAATAATCATGCTGCACAACTGTTACAGACGCAAAGATTGATTGATACACTAATTATTAGAGATTATTATTATTATTATTATTATTATTATTATTATTATTATTATTATTATTATTATTACTAGAAAACTTGATACAGTTCTTGCATTATCGTGATTGTGTTCTCCGTTTATAATAATTACATTTACATCCAACAACATCTATCAGATGTGGCAAAAACAAAATCACTCCTGTGTGTGAAAGAAAAAAAAACAACATTTACCTACAACATTTATCTTACATTTTAAAGCAAGTTTTGTAGTTGTACTATGCAGAGGTTAGTTAAACACTGCAAAGTTTTGAAATGATAAACATCTATGATGTTACTAGACAGTTCATCACTGTAACAAGAACGAATGTCTAACGCTCGGCTTATACCGTTCGAGGATTTATCGCTCGTGACAATTTTACCCATCATGCATGTGCGCTACCTAT